>NW_026936319.1:0-7202 GCF_032062105.1 Saccostrea cuccullata
ATGGAGTCGATACTCGAGAACATTTTTGAAACTTATAGTCGGATGAAAATCGAACAAAAATAATACCGTTCATCAGCAATCACGCATTTTAACGCTATAACCTTTGTCCTGCAATCACATAAAATTTCCTATTTGACGTTTTCTGCTCTGATTGCGCGTAAAGTTTTGATGGTATGATTATAAATAATTAGATAATAAATTTTATAATTCCAAGCTAATATATTTCGCACATAATATTTTTTTTTCGGAAATATGAAAGTTTATTGTTTGGGATATGTTGTTTATTTTGGAACTTATGTGTTTTTGGTTTTTTAAAATGATGTTGTCTGGTTACTGGATCATCTGTGAGCTACACGGATTGTGCTTCGCTTTTCCGCTTGTGAGAGGTTTTAAAAACCAGGGAAAAACTTCCTGCAATACCCTGGTCCTGACCAGACAACGTTTACCATGTTTTCAATGTTCCAATTATTTTTATCTCCCTTTGATTTATTTAATCTCCTCTTTCTGCATGTCTAGCGCATTACAGATTATGGGGAGTGGCGATGTTACCCAACCTGTATAAATGTAATCAGAAAGAGACAAAATTCAGCGTTCCACTTTTTATTCAATTTTACAATCCATTTTAATATCTATAATTCCAATAAATAATTTTACACAAAATATTCAACATTATTATAAATATATATACTTACGATATAAAACATTTAACCTGTTAATAAAATAAGCCATGTGTAAATTCAATGATTTTTACCAAAACTCGCGCATGTCTACAAGATAATCTTACCTGTATAAATGCAACCAGAAAGAGACAAAATTCAGCGTTCCACTGCTGAATTCTGTTCACTGAGTTACATTTATACCCCTGTGCGTGCCCTGCATAATTTAAAATTTCTTTTAAAATTGCAATAATTATTTTTAATCTGAATTTGAATGTGTAATTACTTTTATTCTGACCTTCAGTACTTTTATATTTTCTAATACACTTTTAAAATAATTACCAATCTTTTGCATAATCTTGAAATATTTTCTGTCGATAATTTATTCAAACACCTGAACTCTGAAAACCCCAAATCTCGTTGGTTGCTTCTTCCTCCTGACCAAATACATCTTCCGATAAACAAGTAAACAACTGCATTCTAATGCATGGCATATTCTGGGAATCGTTCGATCAGGTTAAAAGGTCACCCTACTGGCCAGAATCTTTGTTTATTTTTAGTTCTTCAGAGCTTGCATTATCTGCCTCAGCCAAAGAGTGCAAATACACAAAAACGTGTAACAATCTTATTTTAGTGCAATTTTTGTTATGATACTAAATAAGATCACCACTTGATCCACTGGTTTGGTGATGTGAAGTCCCTCAATCTTGTGTGAGTTGGGAGTCTTGATCCAGAATTTATCAAATTCAACAAATGTTTGTTGTTGCTGTTGTTGTTGTTTTTTTGTTGTTGTTTTTTATGTAAATGTTTTATAAAAACCTGTGCAGAAATTAACAAAAGGAACGTATAGAATTACAAAAGAATATTTAAGTTAATACAAACTCATAAAACTGATGAGAAAAGAAGTTTTGTTCATAGAATAAAGCTTTGTTCCAGTTTTCATGTAATCTTGTGTTACATATAAAAGTAAGAAATGTAATGCTACTATTACGTCACAGACAGCGCAATGGGCAAAGAGTTAAACATTTATAAGCTCATTCTGTCTTATCGAATAAATTTGTAATTGTCAATACGTTTGTAAGTATTTGTATGACTATGAAATGCAACGCTAAAGTAATAAATATTAACAACCTGAATTTTGTTCTTTTTATTTTATTAATAAAATCAATTTAATTAATACCTTTGGTGTGATACAATTTTCCCGTTTTTGATAATCTTTTCTTTCTTTTTTTTTTTTTTTTTTTTTTACAAGTGTTTTATCTTAAATTTTGTTTGGTACGCTAAAACTCTTCAAGCGATGAAAACGACGCCGAATGGAGTAGGTTTTTTTTATTTTCCACATTCTTTGAAGTTTCAGTCTTATCAAATTGGCATATACCTAGAAAACGTTTGAAAATTTTACAGAGAAAGGCTTCAAAGCTTTTCCTAAACAAATTTAGCTCAATGTATGATTAAATTGTGAAGTCATCATTGCAAAATGAAACGAAATAATATACAAACACAAATGTTTCATAAAATGATTTAGATTGAGTAACAACTAATCCCTTTTACTGAATATAGATAATTTAATTGACTTAAAAATAATATTGATTTGATTTTAAAGATAGTTTTGATAAATCATATAATTATTACTAATACACGGCGAGCCAGAAGAAAAGTAAATAGTATATAGCAAGTAAATAAATACATTTCCACAGGTTTGATAACAGTATATATATCCTATTCAAACATTACCTCGTGACTAAGATAAGATAATGGAGTTGAGGATATTTCTCGTGACACTTTCGCGAAAGCAGGTTTGTTTTATTTTACATGCAATTTCAGTCTTAATAATTAAGGAATCACTGTCTATATAGGAGACTATGCCAGGGCATCAACAATTAGTGGTGGGACACATTGAATACATGTAATTATTGGTCAAAGCCCGTTATGCTCAAATTACACCCATGTTTCCCACTATTGTTGATGTCCCTGACATACCCTCCTAACTAGACAGTGATTCCTCCTATTTCCAATTTTACTTAAAATAAGTATCTTAAAGTAAATGGAAATACCGTGTAATTTGGTAGATTTGAAATGCACGAGGCATTCCATGTTATTTTCCATTGCTCCGCCCCATGGCTTCGAATATTACTATAATTGAAAATAGTCCCATAAATGTTAAAATAGCAAAGGAAGTTTAGTTGCTTAAGAAGTCGGATGGTTATGACTGAGGGACGATGTCTGTATCAGATGGAGAACAGATCTATGTGGCGATTTATCCATGTGGTTCAGATGGGCTGTTTAAGGTTTTGTCAAAGGCCAATATGTCCAAAATTTAATTTTTACAATAGCTCCAAACCTTTGTGATGTATAAAGTTAAAACTTTTACAGCTTATAAATGTCGTATTGATTAACAGATGGAGAGTATCAATTGATATAAAAAAATACTTGGAAAAATATTTGAATTGAGAAAAAATCTTTTAAAATGCATATTTTTTCAGAAAATGCATTTAATTAATTCCATGGTTTTAGTGAAAACCATCACTGCAGAAACAAAATATGTTTATCAATGAAGGGCAAGTTGGACTTGGATAGCCTCTGGAAAGTTGTTTTCCCTGTTTATTTTGTCCAAATGTTAAGACTTGAAAGTGAAAGTACATTTCAAATGGTGGGTTCTACAGGAGTCTTGTCTATATACATGTCATGCTTTCCAAAACAGCCTTCCAGAGACCATTCACGCCCAACTTGCCCTTCAATGATAAACAGATATTATTTCTGCAATGATGATTTTCACGAAAAGGACAGAATTAAGCAGGTGCATTTCTTTTTAAATATGCACATTTTCTGATACAATTTTTCTCAAGAAATATTTTTAATATAAATATTTGTTATCATGTTATACTTTCTATCTATTAATCAATGATATATTTATAAACTGTAAACATTTTGACTTTATACCACACATAGTTTTAGAGCTATTGTAAAAGTAATTTGTTAGACATATTGACCTTTGACGAAACATTAACATTTTTACAGACTTGGAGTACTCGGTCTCGCGATGCCCCGGTGATAGTGGACAGCGTTGCGCTAGTGACTAGCTTTTGATCCAAAGACAATTCACTTTTAATGTTGTTTGTAAAATTACATATTATTTCTAGTTACTTAACAATTAAACAAAATATCTTTTTTTTCTCCAGTGTTTAATTCTCCATTCATAGACATGCAGACTGACATTTGACCTTTCATTAGTAGAGATATATACATACCTTAGGTATTACCATGGATTTAAAAAAATGGACATTTGTGGTGTTTATCATATAGAAAACAATTGCTAATGGAAATATTCAATGTTTCATTCTATAATGATAAATATTTTTATGGTCTTCTGTCTCGTAATACATGTAGTTTTAAAGGAAATATCGCCAAGGAAGACGTTTTCTATGTTGCTGCTCTCAGTTGTAAAGTATTTTCTTTCTTTGGAATAAAACAATCTTCACTAATTCAAAGAATTTTTAGAAGTCCAAAAATTTTTATAATAACTATAAATAAGTATTTCAATGCATGTTTTAAGATAGTTCTGATTGAAAGCAACAGGATTTTAACGTATCATTGCCTAAATACTTGTAAGATTTAGATAAATCGTGTCCTTTAAATTAATTGTTGATATGTAAATAACCGGAACCTTTCAATATACATGTAGGAAAAGGGCATCATATAAGAATCCGGGTCATTTCTCCCCAGTACCTGCTCCGCCTAGGTCATTTCCGCCCAAGTCATATCTCCCCCGGGTCATTTCCCTCCACATTGCTCCAGTACCCAGGTCATTTCTCTCCACAACCTAGGTCATTTCACTCCAACACAAAATTTATAATTTGTAAGTGTAATTTTTATAAGGCATTTTAACTCATTATAATTTTACAATATAGAAGCAGATTTCATACCATTAATTATTTTTCAGAAAATCATCATTAGAGCTCTCCCTCTCCATTACCCTGCACCCAAGGCCTCGAAATTCACATTGCAGGAAGAAGGATCCATCTGCTAAATACTCAGGAGTACAAAAAACAATTTTCAAAGAAAGGTAAAATGCATTTTTGCTATATAATCAAAAGAACCCAGCCTTACACCTGACTCCATGATACTCGGCGCATAATTTTAGAAAAAAAAGACACTCCTCCTCCTACTCCTCAGAATTTTGTATGTAGAGTAAGAGACTGGGTGGTCGTCGTCATTTTAAGACTATTTGGTCTCCATTAAAAAAAAAGCTCCTTATAAAGATAAAATAAAATGATCAAATTTTAAAACTAAAGTTTATGAATTTTTTCTTTGCCAAATGATAGTTGACAGCTTAAGATATCAAATCCCAAAATTGGAATTGAATATGATGGTTATTTAAAAAATTGTTAGTTGACCCACTACCCTCTTTAATTTGTTTAATACCCAGGAACAGAACGGATATTTTCAAAGATTACTGCATTTTGACTACATAATCAGTTATTATGACCTTGTGGCTATAAAATTCGCAACTTTGTAGAAGGCACGTTTGCTATTTATGACAGAGTACTGTAAAAGTGGTTATATTGGTTGTACGAAAGTTTGACGATTTCTTCATCTTAAGAAATTTACGATTTTTTTTACTGTGCTTAAAAAAAATTGAATTATCTTTCTTTAATTCTTTATATTACACTTTGGCCTTTATCAATTTTTGCATAAGAGTATCGAGGACATATTACGGCATAAGTCCGTAGCTACTAATGAATTTGTATAAAATTAAAAATATGGGTAGATTTCATGTTCCTTTTTTCTTGCCAGTAAGCCCCCTTTGGGATCCGGTTTAGAATAGGTCCTAAGTACCCCTTGCTTGTCGTAAAAGGCGACTAAATGGGCCGGTCCTCCGGATGAGACCGTATTAACCGAGGCCCCGTGTCACAGCAGGTGTGACACGATAAAGATCCCCCACTTCTCAAAGGCCGTAAGTGCCGGGCATAGGCCTAAATTTGCAGCCCTTCACCGGCAATGATGACGTCTCCATATCAGTGAAATATTCTGGAGAGGGACGTTAAACTGTATTCAATCATTTTGCCAGTAAGCATGTTACGCTTGCTAATAAGCCTTCATTGCAGTAGGTATTAACGGAATCCCGCTAACATGATGTCCCTTCTTTTGTAATTGTCAGAAACAATTATCTCCTCCAGACCTGTACAAACTAGCCATATGTTAAACGTTGTTATTATTAAATTAAGATAAATGGGTTTGACTCACCTTATAATTATAGATTGGTTTGCTGACAAGGCCATTGTATTGACCATAGAACACTCGAAAGAATGATTTCAATGGAGACTGTCTTATTTCACCAACTTAGTTTCAATAACTTAAGGTAAGGTTTGCGTCTCCCTCCAATTCATATCCTTTTTTTTAATTTGCACACATGCTACATATCAATTTATTCAGGGAGATTAGCTTCATCATTAAATATGATTGTCAATGAGGTTGCCCGTCCCATTTTTGAATAAAAGACGCCAAATTTAACGCATATTTCACCTCGTGTAATTATTTCATTGAAAAAATTGATCTCTTTTATAAAATTACTAACTTAAACTATTAGAATGACCTAAATTAATATAATTCATTCTTATATTATTTAAACTTTTTATTCTCCGTTATCAGATATATGTAATAATTTGGGTAAAGAAGACGATTTTTAATTTTTCTTGTAAAGTAAAACCGTTGCCATGGCAACAAAAATATAAAACCTGACATTTTCCATATCTACTGCTTCCACCAAAATCCATGAAGTTAATAAATTTGTTTTTAGGCATAAACTGGCCATAAATATTCAAAATAACACTCCTTCTGTGCTTCATGATGGTATAAAAATTTATGTCATGGAAGAACTCTAGTATTTATGGCAATCTTTACATCTGATGAAATTGTCCATGAATTGTACTGCAACACCTTTAGATATTCCCTACCCTTGAAATCTAATTATGTTCCCCAAACGGAGTTTGGGAACATATTGTTTTTACTCGGTTTCTTATTATTATTATTATTAAGGTCTTCCGTTTCAGACGGAAGACCTTATAGTGATTCTACTGTTTCTTTTTATTATTATTATTATTATTATTATTTTTTTTTTCCCTTTTCTTTTTTTGACGATTTCTCAGAGATGACTGGACGGATTCTTATGAAATTTTCAGAGATGATAGAGAGTAAAAATATCTTTCAAATGCAGTTTTCAGTTTTTCAGAATTCACTTCCGGTCGTCAGATATGTCCGATTTCCGCTTTTTTCAAAAAAATTTTGTCCGAGTCATATCTCAGAAACGGTTAGAGATGAAGACACCAAACTTATATGAGTAATAGATCTTGATAAGTAGGCAAATCCATTTGGGTTAAGATCGTCCGCCGTCGCTTCCGGTTGTCACAGGAAGTGATCAAAGAAATCGAAAATTTCAACTTTTCTTTCATGAAACTTTTATTGCATCACATTATAGCATCTTATTTGTAGTTTCGAAATATATCAGTCCCACCGGAAACAAAAACGACAACTTCCGGTTATGAGAGA
>NW_026936320.1:0-70442 GCF_032062105.1 Saccostrea cuccullata
TGTTGTATTTAGATTTCGGAAATTAATTTCCAAAAATTTAAATGCGGCCTTTTTATTTAAAAAATGGGACATGTTTGCATGCTGAATGTTCTAGTTTTGTTAAAAAAATAATTTTAATTATTTTGGTTGAAATGGGGATGCGATGAGAAGCAACCACAAGCGGCCACATAGTTATTTGCTCACCACTTTTAACTTTGCTAATAATTAATTGTTTACACGGTTTCACAGCGGACTATCAATACTCATCGAGTGTAATAGTTAATTTATTAGTAATCAGTCTAACAGACAAATCAATGTATTCTACATAGATGCAAATAATGTCCTAGAGGTTCAATTTTTATGTTGAAAGTTTTTGAATATCTTTTTTAAATTTATTTTCAATACATAAAACATAACAAATCATTGCTTCTTGGAGAATCTCCCGTTTTACTTTCAGTATTCTCGGATTCTAACTTCGATGACATACCCATGCAGTGCAGGTCTAACATATTCGGATTGCTTCGTAATGGACTCATACATAACTGGCTGAATCTCTAAAATTAGGTATATTTTCGAGTTTATCGTCAGTAACACTGTATAGCGTCGAAACTGGTCATTTTAATCAGTTTTTGGCTGTTTTATAGAATAGCGCCTATACAGCAATTGTCTCTGATGACATCATGAAAAAGAGCGATAACTCTATCGCCCATGTCTATAAATAACGATATTAAAACAGGTATTTTGCGTCTATATCTGGATTTTTTTTAAACAAATACAACTATCAGATATTCTGTATCTTGCTGCGTACTTGTACAGAGATTGTAGGTTTGAATATTCACTAAATTATTTAGAGAAAGCACAGGAGAGAATGTCACCACCATATTGTATGCGTGGTGGTAATATGAATGTAAATATGTACATACAGTACATGGCTGGAATACCCCTGGGTAGAAAAATAAGGAGAGCTGTTATGAACAATATTAACTTACATTAATGAATTAGTGCTTGAGCAAAACATCAGTAGGAAACATGGCATACCGACACTGCATATCCCACCTCCAGTAATGTTACACATGTTGTTTATACTGAATCACCACAGACTGGGTGACACAGTCAGGTCAAAAAAATTTCTACAAGATCTACAGAATTTGATGCTATATGATGAAGGTTTTAATATACAAATCTATCTCAGAGATATTTCGTGGCAAATACTGGGTATCTGTCAACAAATATGTGGGGACTATACAGGATCTCTTAGGTCTTATCAATATTCGTTAAAACAAGAACCGTTTAATTTCATTCAGAAAGCGACATTGCTGAGAATGAATGCACTTCCTTATGGAGGGTTGTAACTTTTTCTACATATCAGTGTATTTACCCATACTTTGTATTTTTTTGGGTGTCTTCAGTTTGTCTTAATTTTATGTTTCCATGCTCCCGTACACTTTTTATTAACTTCATTGTATGTGTTATGTTATTTCATGTAAGCATACTCCTGATTTTTTCCCGATTAAAAGCAATTGATGATCATCTGATGATCAAGCCTTAGAAAAGAATAAAAAGGGCATCTGAATTATTCAGTACCTGACCATCAGACAATTTTGAGAACACATAAATTTTGTAAGGTTACGTAATATATAATTGGATACTATATGGGGGAAAATAACTCGCGGTGTTAATATTCGCTATATTCACGGTGTTAATGAATCCGTGAATTCAATAAACAGTGAATAAGTTTTCAATAGGTATAGATAAGAGAGGAAACTTTTATTACATACCAATTCCGCGAATTCAAGAAACCACGACTGTGTCAGAGCAGAGAAAAACGTGAAAATTACAACCCGTGAAATTAATACCCTATACAGTACTTACATATTCATTCTTCGTACATTATTAAACGAGTTGAATTTAATAGTAATATAATATTTTGATTTGAGGGGTAATGTTCGGCATCAAATTGAGATAGTTTAAGGAGAGGGGTACAGTAGGCTGAGCCTGCTGTCCAATTTATTTATTAACATTTCTTGGTTAGTAAGAGACATAACGTTTTATTATTTGAAAGATGTCATCGAAAAAATGTTAAATGATGACCGATTTATGAAACAGAGAATAAATGAATGAATCTGTGATTTTTGTTCACGCCAGATTCAATATTTAGTGTACAGTTTTAGTGTACATCCTGAAATTTCATATCACAGTTTTCTATATATTGCATATACATAGGATGTTCAATGATTTGTAGTTTGTTATGATTTTTTATCCAACGAGTTATTTCGTTTTTATTTTTATACAAGTTTGATAGAAATCTTATCCGATTGCATATCATGGGAAATTCCTTTTATTCCATGTTTCATATACATGCCCATCAAGGTTTATAACTATTTTAAAAAGATGTCTAAAAAGGTTAAATGTAAAGTCAGTTTCTCTGTACACCATAAAATTTACTTCCGGTCAAAGTGTTAGAATTTATTTATGCAGATATCAATTAAGTTAGATTGAGGGTTTGCTGACATCACATTAGGATTCGACGTCGAAAACGTACCGCGTTTACATTATCAAACTACAAACAAGCAAAAGATATCTTTAACAGTATGCAGTATAAAATGAAACATACATTAAAACTTATGTGGTCTGTAAACATATTTATTTATATGTTATAACTAATAAAGGATTTATCAATAGTTAAAATTAAGAGTTTTCTTTATATATTAGAAAATGCATGGCTCAATTACATTTTAAGAAATTTAGAAATTGTAAACCTTCTGATGTTCAAAAGTCTGTCCTTCTGACACCATCCTTATCAATCTATATAATATTTTTCACTTCAAATTTCCTTCTTTTGAAAAGTAAAAAATTAAAAACTACGCTGTGAAAATTATTCATTTTACTCATTTTAACATGAACCAATTTCTTATTTTCAAATTTATGACAAAAGTTTGTATCATCTGTCATTAATTTATTTAGGATATATTGGACAGATAAATGAATTCTATTTCGAATGTCTGGTATATGTGGATACAACAATCAAGAGGCTTTTGACCGAGAACGAAAATTATACCAATATCTACTGATAGCAGGTCTCTATCAGTAGACTACATGCACAAGTAAATTTTTAAAAGTTCTAAAAAAAATCAACACGGAAGAACATCAGTGGCATAATAAAATTCGTGACTTTTGTTAATTAGGTGAGCAACATAAGTTAGTGTAGAAATCCTGCATTTATTTTGAGTAACGAAAAACCTAACATTTTGATGATATATATTTAGATACTGAGACGTATTTTCTTCCTTTTCCTGTCACAAGAAGACTAAAGGAACTCTCTGCCAGTACCCCCTGGTACTTCTGTTTTATCAGTTATTAAAATAAAATCCTGACTTCCTGATTTATGTAAAGATGTTTTAGTATGTATTCTAATAATATTACACGGAATAAAACAGTATTGGATTTATTTACAAGGAAAATTGAAAAACAGTTTTTTTCGTGTTTGAAATGTTTGACATCTTTCTTTAAAATAATCAAATGCTTGATACATTTGTTTTAAATATTGAATAAGAAATTGGTACAAAATTAAAAAAGTGTTCATAAAAGGAACTGGACATTTGACCAACTAAGTGCTCAATAATTCATTCAAAATGTAGAAAAAAAAGTTAATGCTGTCTAAATTAAGGTTTGATTGCATCAGAACAAATTGGACTTATTCTAAGTTAGTTTAAGTTTCTAGTTGAAAACTAAGCATATCATTACATTAAATTCGCGAGAAGTATTTAAACAGGTATTATAATAACAGAACTTAACAAAACTTTTATCTATTGTAAATGTTTATTGACAGACTGGTAGCCCCCCCCCCCTCCACAGACAAGTTGTTAATTCTTTTTAAGGAGATACGCAATACCTGGTCGGTTTGAAAGATATCAATCGACATGATTTCTTCAAGATTCTAAGGAAAATATATGTAAAATACTAGACACATGTTCTAGATGTTTCAACAACATATACAGACATCAAAAAATTGCACACAGTTCTTTTGAAAATTGGAACATTTCAACTCCATGGAAAAAATACAAAAAAAAAAAAAAAAAAAAAAATCACACTACAATGCATATGTCCTGAAGGTTGCCTCCCACCTTCCTTTCAAAAATAGCAATGGTTAACTGAATAACGCACAATAAAGACAAATGAATGTGAATCACGTGTTTGACAGATCAATTTCCGTTCAAGTAACTAACAAAATTAATGAAAGACTTTTTTGTTGCATAAATCAATTCATCGTATCTTACTCTAAATGAAAATTGATTGTAGCAACAAGGACATTACTTAAGTAGCAACAAATAAATGATACCTAGAACTAGCTGCAGAACTGTAGCGTTATGGTTTCAAGTACATGTATTAGTCTTTGACCATAATGTTACAGATCCAGTAATGCAAAAAATATGCAATTTACGGCGCAAGAATATTTGCGAAAATTTTTGAAGAATTTCTCCACCTTCCGACATTGGTAAATCGTCTATCTTTCCCTGCATAATTTGAAACACATTTCGAAATAAATCATTAATCTGTATATTTTGTATACTTAACAAACCCTATATAGTCGTCTCTACAAGCGATACACTTGCTTGAATTAGAATTTTCTGCAATCCCTCAGACAATTCAAATCAAGCCAGTGTATCGCCTGCAGACTACTTAGTGTTGAGAGAAGGATACAATATACAAAGTGGTAAGTTTAAGAATATGTCTGGAATAAGGGGTGAAAGATGATTTACCCAATTTGAAATAAGTAGAAATTCACCCAAACAGTGTGCAAATTATCTTGCGCCGTAAATAGCACATTTTTGGCATTATAATGGGAATTAATCTAAAGTCATATTACTTTTAATTTGTGTATACATATGTTAACAAAATAAATGATATAAGGTACTGAAAAAAAGGTCTGTATGATGTAAATGTAGAAGGAACAATGAAATTTGCTTTTAATTACATAGTAAAGATGTGGAAGATTTGCCTCTGCTTGTTTTCATAAATTTCTTTGTTTTTGAAAAAAAGTTTTAAATATGATAAATTTAATTAAATATGTACATTTTTTATGTATAATTTTGCTTCTCATACATGAATAGGAAAGTGATAAGTCTTCTTCAATATAATTCCTCCCACAAATGACATCAGATTCAAACTTAGAATTATTCAATTCTAAAAATCTATTTTTACCTCTTTTATGAGCCATTTCAAACAGGAAGCAGAAAGGAGATATAAGAAAACCCGGTTAATTAGCTTCTGAATTCACTTTTTTCCTGGATGTATGATCGGATATTTGATCATATTGCTCAAAGTAAGAATTTATAATACCGTTATTTTATCCCCTTTAAAATCAATGCATGTAGTCAGTGAATTATTAGCTTCCATGAGTGTAATACAAAGGGACAGTTATGATGCAACAATAAAGCAATATGAGCTGCAATTTTGAAAATTTTATTTTGCTGGTAAAATGTGTTATTAATTTATGTTTAATCTGTATGTAATTTAAACCCTTATAATAAATAAAACCAAAATAAATTTAAAAAAATGTTTCATTAGAAATATTTCTGTACAACTGAATATGCAGTATTATATAAGAAATCATTATTGTACAGGACGACAATAATTCAATTTTGCTTCAATCGAAGCGTATAAAAAGTTCTTTCATTGCAAATATGAACAACAGAAGTTAATAAATGTTTATTTTTCTGGCATTGAAATAGTTAATTACAAATTTGCAATTTTCTTTCTGATGACAAACATGCAGCTCATATTGCTTTAAGATGGTATTTCGGGTTTCTTTTTTTATTACACATGTATATTTAGTGAGCTTTTTAGATCAAATTTTGTTCGGCGTCCATTTGTAGACTTTGCACATCACAGAATTCTAAAGAATCAATTTACCATTAAAAAATATCAAACTTAGGGTAAATATCAATGGGTGAAGGGAATTCTTCGAAGTTGAAATATAAGTAATTAGCGAAAACTAAATGGTATTTTTAAAAATCTTCTGATTGAGAATCGATGTGGAGACATCAAAGGTTTAGTAGATTCATTTTTTTTGAAATCAAGATCCTTCATGTTAAGGTGGTCCAAAATAGATTATGCATCGGAATATATAGGGATAAATCTTTAAAATGCTGATAAAAAGAATATAAAGTAAGATATTAGTCATTTTCATAGTTCAGTGGTTTTTGTGCAGATTATTCATAACCCAGGAAGATAGAATTGGGCAATCAAAGTTTCACAAAGAGATATAAAGGAAACATTTAAATATTTTTTTTTCTTCAAAGAACCACCGGCCCAGAAGTTTAAAAAAAAACGTGAAAACTGTGTTCATAATGTAGATTAAGGAGGATCTCTACACCTGTGAAGTATAACTGATTTTTTGTGCATGCATTTGTTTCTTATAATAGGCTCAATATCTGATGAAATAAGTACCAAAGTATTTCTTTTTTTTTTTTTGAAATTTTAAAAATATTTATGTTAAAACCCTTTTAATCTATATTTTTAAAAGCTTAGTGCTTTAAATTTCAATTCAAAATTTATGTTATAACATTTTGAAATGAAAACCAAGAAAGTTATGAAAGAATGTATTTAATTTCTATTTAAATCTTCAAAAAACAGACAAAAGAAAAACTAAAACAGCAGTCTCTTAAGAATAGCTGGTTCGATTTCTTCCAATATCTGAAAATAAATAAAGTATCAAAGGGTGGAAATGACGAAAAAAAAAAAGAAATTGAATGAAATTGAAAAACTGACAAAAAATTAAAACATCACAAAAATTCAGGTTGGTACTATTTTCCCACATACTTCAATTTAATTCTTCTAAAACATGCACAGTATTGGAAAAAGATGTCAAACAGGGACATCGAAGCTAGTTCGTATTGTATTGCTTTTTCAAATGAATTTATGCTAAAACCATTACGTTTCCAATCAAAGAGAAAAACATGTATTTAGGTGCTGCATAGTATTGAGAAAGGTAGAATAACTTACCGCTTTTATCCAGCTCTCATGTTAGAGATAACTTTAGATTTACAAATGGTGATTTGTCCAACGCTGGTAAAAGAAATTCCTATAACGAAATTCACATTTTCTTTTAGATATGCACGTTTTCCATACAAACAACTCATAATCAATGTTGATCAAAGGTTTAAGTCAAAGCAAATTCCACTTACTGTCGAAGCGTTTTCGTAATTTCATGAACCGTTTACAATTTCAATGTAAAAAAAAAGATTTGTCTTGTGCCAACGTCTTATATTAAACACCCTTAACAAGTTGTATTTATCAGCATATGACTATAAATTAAGGTGTTGTGAGATTCAAAATGAGTACATATACCATAAAATAACATTCATGTCCAGTTTCCTTAATCAATTCGATATTGTCGACATAGCAATGTAAACATGTTGATACAATATCGTGTTTACATCGTCTACATTGTCATTGTTTATATATGACGATAACGTTGACATCGCAATGACAATGTCGATACGATATCGCGTTTACATCGACTACATTGTTATTATTTCTACATGACAACATCGTCGACGTCGACATCGCAATGTTGACAATGTTGACAATGTTGATACGATATCGCGTTTACATCGTCTACATTGTTATTATTTCTACATGACGACATCGTCGACGTCGACATCGCAATGTAAACAATGTTTATACGATATCGCGTTTACATTGTCTACATTGCTTTATTTCTACATTGTATATTGACAACTCAATGTAATTAATTTTAAAACTACTTTGCATGTTCTGTACAGATGACAAACACTGTTTCCAAGGTTGAAAATCAGCTTTTTAGTTCATTTTCTGAATGTAAGAGACTTGCTTCATACTTGTACACTTGATGTGGACTCATAAGAGTCAAAGATTGCCCTGGTGATGATATGCAAAAAGTAAACAGAATATATTGCCTTATCAATATGAACTCAACTTGATTTTATGCGTTAAATGCGTTGTCAATGATTTTACCAAGATAAAAAGACAAAAAAATAAACTTAATTAATGTTGACATGATGATAACTCGATATAGGCCAACACAGATACTAAGTATATAAACAAAAATTAATAAGAATGCAATGTTCACACTCAATTACCGACCAACATAGCGATGTCGACGATGTGAACAATGTAAACAAAATTTTGAAAAAGGGCAATGTTGATACGATGTCGATTCGATGTCGACCAACATTGCGATGTCGACGAAGTGAACGATGTAAACAAGATGAAAGGAAGGCAAAATTGACACGATGTCGATTCGATATCGACCAACATTGCGATGTCGACGATGTGAACGATGTAAACAAGATAAAAAGAAAGCAATGTTGACACGATGTCGACTCGATGTCGACCAAATTGCGATGTCGACGATGTGAACAATGTAGACAAGAAAAATAAGAAGGGCAATGTTGACACGATGTCGATTAGATATCGACCACCATTGCAATGTCGACGATGTGAACGATGTAACCAAGAAAAATAAGAAGGGTAATGTTGACACGACGTCGACTCGATATCGACCAACATTGCGATGTCGATGATGTGAACAATGTTAACAACAGAAAGGGGGAAGACAATGTTAACAAGATGCTGACGTTATATTGTTAAACAATGTAATATATAGAGAAATAAACATAGGAATTATTGTCATGTTGAATATGTTATGATATTAGGAGGACTGGTATTTTTACAGCGATGTCGACAATATCGAAAAAACATCGTGCACTGGACATACCTCCCAAATTCAAGGGGCATAACCCCTTAACCAATCCATATATCCTTGCGACGTCTAAGCGATGGTGAATTTCCAATGTACGGATATCATGCACGAATACCAGCTCCTTTCAGTCTCTTGGGAACAATTTATGCACATTTACGCTGATTTTTTCATTCAGCGATTGTAGCAGCAGTTTTTACAGCAAATTATGAATCGCGTGAGGTGGTGAAAATGGGGGGGGGGGTCTGACGGTCCTGCCTGGGTGTGGTTACCTGCGGACGGCCAATTCATGGTCTTCCGACATTAATTTAACGGTTGCAAAGCCCATTGATGAATTCCAAATGCAGTTGTAACTTTCTGTTGCGTAGCTCCATTTAGTATCATCGTTAGCCTGGTTGTGTTCATCTTTGTTTCGGCGTGGCATTGCAGCATCAACACTTCAATCAAATCTTAAATATGGGTTTAATAGGAGTGTTAATAGTTTCTCTAAATCCAAAATATCAACGAAAATAGACATGGGATTTAGAAGAAATCTTGAAAAACACTACTTTTATAAACACGTTTAATCAAGGGAGATATTTTTACACTTTGGTTTTAAAACCCCATGTTGTGCTTTAAAAGGATCACAGGTATCCAATGATATACAAGATAGTTGTTCCATATATAATTAAAAAATTTCTTTTACAAGTAAAACAATATGCATTTCTTTTTTTGTTGAGTATATAAAAATAAGTAGAATGTGTTCTACCATTCTCTCATAAATAAGGAATAGTGAATGTGAATGGAACTAAATGTGTGAGAATCTATCTATTCAATACATGAGTTAGAGGTACAAATATTTATTCTTGGA
This sequence comes from Saccostrea cuccullata, assembly GCF_032062105.1. Classification (NCBI taxonomy): domain Eukaryota; kingdom Metazoa; phylum Mollusca; class Bivalvia; order Ostreida; family Ostreidae; genus Saccostrea; species Saccostrea cuccullata. The sequence continues at coordinate 9,573 of NW_026936320.1, forward strand.
TAGCGTTTTATCCTCTGTCTCTCTCTCCACTTGGCAAAAAATAAGGGGGGTGGTCCAACCCCCGGAACCCCCCCCCCTCTGGATCCGCCCAATGAGACTAGTGTTCTTTTGGAAATGTTATTTATTTCCAATAATTGTACAATTATGGTTGGGGTCGGTTTAATTATGTTCCCCAAACGGAGTTTGGGAACATATTGTTTTTACTCGGTTAAGGTCTTCCGTTTCCAACGGAAGACCTTATTGTTTTCGTTCGGTTTCTTTTTCCCTATTATTATTAGGGTCTTCCGTCTCCAACGGAAGACCCTTCTATTATTCTATTGTTTCTTTTTCACTTTTATTATTCTTCCTTTTTTTCTTACAATTTTTGTGCAGACGATTTCTTGGAGATGGCTTGATCGATTTACTTGAAATTTTGAGGAAAGATGTGTCTTCACCTAAACCTGATTCGTTTTTCTCATTTTTTTGAAATTCACTTCCGGTCGGAAGTTATCGCCCTTTAATCGAAATTTAGAGGGCTTTCTTGTCTGTCGCAGAACTCAAGAACGGTTTAAGCTAGAGCGCTGGAATTTTTACAAAAGATAGAGGACATGTTGCCATTGTGCACTTGGGTCAGGATATTTTCCGGAAGTGCCTAGTATGGAAGCTCGGTAGGGGTCAAAATTTGGGACACAAATCATGAATGAATTTTTGAGACATTTTGTATCATATCTTTTAAAATATAAATATTTTGTTATAATATCTTGAAAAAAATTTGTGCAAAATTACAAGATCTTTAATATGATGACAAGAAAAAAGTGCTGACTCATCACATTAAGGGCTGAGAGGGGCCAACAGTCTTTATTGAATAACTTTCCAATAGTCAATATTTTGTTATACATTACTGAAACAAAAATGTTTATCTGATTAATTTACAACGGTATGTCATAATTTAAATGTGTATATTACATAATTATGGGGCCGCATGGGGCCAACATGCTAAATTTTTGACGCTTTATATCTCAAAAGTGGGAAATATTTTGATAAGAAATATTGAATAAAAAATGTTCAAAATAATAATCCAAACATTATGCAACCTTTCATTTTTCGCTAAACGTCCCCATTAGGGAGTTGAAGGGTTGGCCCCTAAATATATCTTTTGCAAATAACTCGAAAACGAAAAAGAATCTCTGAATAGTTGTTGAACAAAAAGTGTTCAAAATCTTAAGAGCTTTAGGATGAAATTAAGAAAAAGGGGCTGGACACTCAAATTAGGGGCAAAAAGGGGCCAAAAGTTTTCAATCGGTAACTTTTTATGAGTTAATATTTGGTAATACATTACTGAAGCAAAGATTTTATCTCAACCATTTGAAACTATATATTATGATTTTAATGTCTATGGTACATAATTAGGGGCCAAAAGGGGCCAGAATGCTAAATCTATGACGCTTTATATCTCGAAAGTGAGAAATATTTTGATAAGTAATATTGAACAAAAGATGTTCAAAATAATAATCTGAACAATATGCAACCTTTCATTTTTCGCTAAACGTCCCCATTAGGGAGTTGAAGGTTTGGCCCCTAAATATATCTTTTGCAAATAACTCGAAAACGAAATTGAACCTATGAATAGTTGTTGAACAAAAAGTGTTCAAAATCTTAAGAGCTTTAAGATGAAATCAAGAAAAAGGGGCTGGACGCTCAAATAAGGGACCAAGAGGGGCCAGAAGTCTTCAATGGATAACTTTTAATGAGTTAATGTTTTGTAATACATTACTGAAACTAAGATGTTTATCTCAACCATTTACAACTATATATGATGATTTTTTTGTCGTATGGTACATAATTAGGGGCCACAAGGGGCCAGAATGCTAAATCTTTGACGCTTTATATCTCGAAAGTGAGAAATATTTTGATAAGTAATAATAAACAAAAGATGTTCAGAATCATGTTCTGAACAATATGCAACCTTTCATTTTTCGCTAAATGTTCCCATTTGGGAGTTGAAGGGTTGGCCCCTAAATATTTCCTTCGCAAATAACTCGAAAACGAAAAGGAATCTCTTAATAGTTGTTGAACAAAAAGTGTTCAAAATCCAAAGAACTTTAAGATGATATGAAGAAAAAGGGCTGATCCCTAATATTAAGGGACGTGAATGGCCAAAAGTAGATTTTTAAAGTCTTCAATGTCTGTTTATAGATTATGGAAAATCATTATTTTAGAATGAAAATCTCAATCAAAATCGCCCCATCAAGTCGGGGACGAGATATTGATATTCGTACGCATGAGCGACAAATTTTGTCCGAGAGTGTTCTCTCTGGTCCCTTAAACGCTCGTCATGAAACTTTTCTTATTTTAAGGATTAGTATCTGTAGTTGTGTACTACGCATTTAAAATTTTCAAATAATTGATTATTACCATGGAAACCAGGTGAGAGTTAAAATTCTTTAATTTCGATTTTCTCAATAACTACTCAGGCAATCGTTTTGAAACTTTCAATGTTTATTCCTTGCAATGTGTCAAAGTGATTTCTACTTTCAAAATAATTGTAATGAGTCGCTCACAGTTGCCATAGAAACGAAACAGAAAAAAAGATTCAGATGTACACATGTGTTCTCCAAGGTCCAGGTCAAAGGGTCAAAGTTCGTCGTATCCAATAAAAGTTCTTTTCACAAGGATTACATATTTGAAATACGAAAGCCCTTGTACTTACCGTTCAAACGTTATGGCTATTTACTATGTTCAAGACGACCCCCCCCTTTTTGAAGCACACAGCCAGGTAGAATACACAGATATAACATATACAACTTACAAGTAACTTTTTAAAATCTTCATTCATAAAATTCAGTTCCCGTCATGTGATATTTTGCCATTATTCATTCTCCTCCTGTTTTGTCTCTTGAATTTATAAATATTTTATTTTATCTATATAAAAAAAAAATAACGATTGTCAGCTGCATTTATTATCATTTCGCGTTTTCTTGTATATCTATCACTTGTATATTATTCATTTCATTAGATAGTGCAAGTATAAATTAAAAAATTGGTACGTCATTTTCATAGTTTTTATTCATTCAAAAATCTTTTGATCCGCTCCTGAAGGTTCGCGAAGCCTTGATCACCACTGTATACAAAACATTCATCTCGCCGAAAATGTTCATGATTCCGCTAAACTGAGAAAGTTTACACATGATTTATCATCTCATAACATACATCAGCTCTCTGCAATGCAGAAATACTCGAACTGAAGGGGAAAATTCAGGAGTTATTGATGAGAAAAATTCAGGAGTTATTATGTCGCCCCGAACGAAGTCGGGGACGACATATTGATATTGTACGCATGTTTTTTTTATCCAGGCTGTTTCTCGGAGATGGCTGGGACAATCTTCCTGAAACTTTCCTCAAAGGACGATCACTGGTTGTAGTTGTGCAGTGAGGTCATTCAGTTCCAATATGTCTACCGTTGCCATGGAAACCTGTAAAAAGCGACAAATTTTGTCCGAGTGTTCTCTCTGGTCCCTTAAACGCTCGTCATGAAACTTTTCTTATTTTAAGGATTAGTATCTGTAGTTGTGTACTACGCATTTAAAATTTTCAAATAATTGATTATTACCATGGAAACCAGGTGAGAGTTAAAATTCTTTAATTTCGATTTTCTCAATAACTACTCAGGCAATCGTTTTGAAACTTTCAATGTTTATTCCTTGCAATGTGTCAAAGTGATTTCTTTTTTCAAAATAATTGTAATGAGTCGCTCACAGTTGCCATAGAAACGAAACAGAAAAAAAGATTCAGATGTACACATGTGTTCTCCAAGGTCCAGGTCAAAGGGTCAAAGTTCGTCGTATCCAATAAAAGTTCTTTTCACAAGGATTACATATTTGAAATACGAAAGCCCTTGTACTTACCGTTCAAACGTTATGGCTATTTACTATGTTCAAGACGACCCCCCCCCCCCCCTTTTTGAAGCACACAGCCAGGTAGAATACACAGATATAACATATACAACTTACAAGTAACTTTTTAAAATCTTCATTCATAAAATTCAGTTCCCGTCATGTGATATTTTGCCATCATTCATTCTCCTCCTGTTTTGTCTCTTGAATTTATAAATATTTTATTTTATCTATATATAAAAAAAAATAACGATTGTCAGCTGCATTTATTATCATTTCGCGTTTTCTTGTATATCTATCACTTGTATATTATTCATTTCATTAGATAGTGCAAGTATAAATTAAAAAATTGGTACGTCATTTTCATAGTTTTTATTCATTCAAAAATCTTTTGATCCGCTCCTGAAGGTTCGCGAAGCCTTGATCACCACTGTATACAAAACATTCATCTCGCCGAAAATGTTCATGATTCCGCTAAACTGAGAAAGTTTACACATGATTTATCATCTCATAACATACATCAGCTCTCTGCAATGCAGAAATACTCGAATTGATGGTGGCATGTCAGATTCGTTTTTCGGTAGAACCTCTAAAATGAAAGTGAAAGAGGGAAATTTCAGAGTTCTCACTGGCATAACTATACACAAAATAATTCGGCTGATCTTCTTCATAGATTACATTTCCGAAGCTTTTATGATAGGAAAGATACTGCCAATTAACAAGTATGAGGCTCAGTTCAGTACATCTGCCCAATTTCTTTTATGCAATTCTGCAAATTTAGGAACTTGTAATTTTCCTGCACTACTTCTCCTACCGATTCTAAAAATAAAATGGGATGTACCCAATTAAGGTCTTCCGTTTCCAACGGAAAGGACTAATACGACTCGATGGTTGTCCAAGCTTAGCTAATGGACCATTGTTTTAGTGATGATAAAAATGAAAGTCTTGTCCAGTACGGGACGACATATGCTATTGCTTGCAATAGCAGACTTTCTAGTTATTATTAAGGTCTTCCGTCTTCAGCGGAAGACCTTCTTGTTATTCGTTTGTTTCTTTTCCACTGTTTTTAAGGTCTTCCGTCTTCAGCGGAAGACCTTATTGTTTTTCTTCGGTTTCTTTTTCACTTTTATTAAGGTCTTCCGTCTTCAGCGGAAGACCTTCTTGTTATTCTTAGGTTTCTTTTTCACTTTTATTATTAAGGTCTTCCGTCTTCAGCGGAAGACCTTCTTGTTATTCTTAGGTTTCTTTTTCACTTTTATTATTATTATTAAGGTCTTCCGTCTTCAGCGGAAGACCTTCTTGTTATTCTGAGGTTTCTTTTTCACTTTTATTATTATTATTATTATTCTTTTTTTTCTTACCGATTTTGTGCACGCGATTTCTCGAAAACGGCTCAATGGATTTCAACGAAACTTTCAGGACTTATGTAACATTACTTGAACCTTATGCATTTTTTTCCGTTTTGATGACGTCACTTTCGGTGTGGAAATATTGCCGATTTTATGAATTTTAAAGGGTCAGGTTGTCTCCAGACTTTCTCAATAATGGCTCTAGATAGAAACATGAAACTTTCAGGTATGATAGAGCAAAGTCTATAGATATGCGTAACGTCTTTCGTTTTTACGGGAAGTGCAGTACGTCGGCGCTGCTATGGCTCGAAAAATGACAAATCGCAAATTTCAAAATTTTTAACACCTTTTCTACGATATCTTTTTACCTGTAAACATTTTGTTTAAACATATTGAACAAAAGAAGTGTAAAATTTCAAGATCTTTCAAATGATATCTTAAAAAAAGGGCTGGCCCCTAAATTTAAGGGCCTGGAGGGGCCGAAAGTTTTTCTTTCATCAGTCAAAAAGTGTTAAGAATTTGTAAGAAGTCAAAGAAGCAAAGTTGTTCAAAATGTCAACCTAAATCTATTGGCGTCGTCAAAATACCTCCGGCGTCGTCACTTCCGGCCAAACCGGAAGTAGTCGGAAAACGCGTTTTTTTGCCGTTCTTGACAAGTTTTGTAGTTACACATGTCTCTGGAAGCATAAAAGGTAATTTTTCCGTACGTCGTCGTCACTTCCGGTCAAACCGGAAGTAGCAAAAAATGGCTTCTTTTGAAGGTTTTGATGCAAAAATGAAATTATAAAGTCACTGGAGACTTTTTAGCTCATTGTTTTGTTTTGTTCTGTCACTTCCGGCACTTCCGGTCAAAACCGGACGGAAGACCTACTCGTTGCTTTGCAACGAGCTTTGCTCTAGTTATTATTCTTTTTTTTCTTACCGATTTTTTGCACGCGATTTCTCGAAAATGGCTCAATGGATTTCAACGAAACTTTCAGGACTCATGTAACATTACTTGAACCTTATGCATTTTTTTCCGTTTTGATGACGTCACTTCCGGTTTGGAAATATTGCCGATTTTATGAATTTTAAAGGGTCAGGTTGTCTCCAGACTTTCTCAATAATGGCTCTAGATAGAAACATGAAACTTTCAGGTATGATAGAGCAAAGTCTATAGATATGCGTAACGTCTTTAGTTTTTACCGGAAGTGCAGCACGTCGGCGCTGCTAAGGCTCGAAAAATGACAAATCGCAAATTTCAAAATTTTTAACACCTTTTCTAAGATATCTTTTTACCTGTAAACATTTTGTTTAAACATATTGAACAAAAGAAGTGTAAAATTTCAAGATCTTTCAAATGATATCTTAAAAAAAGGGCTGGCCCCTAAATTTAAGGGCCTGGAGGGGCCGAAAGTTTTTCTTTCATAAGTCAAAAAGTATTAAGAATTTGTAAGAGGTCAAAGAAGCAAAGTTGTTCAAAATGTCAAGCTTAATCTATTGGCATCGTCAAAATACGTCCGGCGTCGTCATTTCCGGCCAAACCGGACTTAGTCAGAAAACGCGTTTTTTTGCCGTTCTTGACAAGTTTTGTGGATACATATGTCTCTGGAGGCATAAAAAATAATTTTTCCGTCCGTCGTCGTCACTTCCGGTCAAACCGGAAGTAGCAAAAAATGGCTTATTTTGAAGGTTTTGATGCATAAATGAAATTATAAAGTCACTGGAGACTTTTTAGCTCATTGTTTTCTTTTGTTCTGTCACTTCTGGTCAAAACCGGACGGAAGACCTACTCGTTGCTTTGCAACGAGCTTTGCTCTAGTTATTATTATTATTCTTTTTTTTCTTACCGATTTTGTGCACGCGATTTCTCAAAAACGGCTCGATGGATTTCAACGAAACTTTCAGGACTTATGTAACATTACTTGAACCTTATGCATTTTTTTCCGTTTTGATGACGTCACTTCCGGTTTGGAAATATTGCCGATTTTATGAATTTTAAAGGGTCAGGTTGTCTCCAGACTTTCTCAATAATGGCTCTAGATAGAAACATGAAACTTTCAGATATGATAGACCAAAGTCTATAGATATGCGTAACGTCTTTCGTTTTTACTGGAAGTGCAGTACGTCGGCGCTGGCTATGGCTCGAAAAATGACAAATTGCAAATTTCAAAATTTAATACACCTTTTCTACGATATCTTTTTACCTGTAAACATTTTGTTAAAACATATAAAACAAAAGAAATGTAAAATTTCACGATCTTTCAAATGATAGGTTAGAAAAAGGGCTGGCCCCTAAATTTAAGGGCCTAGAGGGGCCGAAAGTTTTTCTTTCATAAGTCAAAAAGTATTAAGAATTTGTAAGAGGTCAAAGAAGCAAAGTTGTTCAAAATGTCAAGCTTAATCTACTGGCGTCGTCAAAATACGTCCGGCGTCGTCACTTCCGGCCAAACCGGAAGTAGACGGAAAACGCGTTTTTTTGCCGTTCTTGACAAGTTTTGAGGTTACATATGTCTCTGGAAGCATAAAAAGTAGTTTTTCCGTCCGTCGTCGTCACTTCCGTTCAAACTGGAAGTAGCAAAAAATGGCTTATTTTGAAGGTTTTGATGCAAAATTGAAATTATAAAGTCACTGGAGACTTTTAAGTCCTTGCTTTCTTTTGTTGTGTCACTTCCGGCACTTCCGGTCAAAACCAGACGGAAGACCTACTCGTTGCTTTGCAACGAGCTTTGCTCTAGTTATTATTGTTTTTTTTCTTACCGATTTTGTGCACGCAATTTCTCGAAAACGGCTCAACAAAATCTTATGAAACTTTCAGGACGTATGGAACATCACTTGAACCTTATGCGTTTTTTTCCGTTTCGATGACGTCACTTCCGGTCTAGAAATATCGTCGATTTTCTGATTTTTAAGGGTCATTTTGTCCACAATTTTCCCGAAAAACGGCTCTAGATAGAAACTTCAAACTTTGAGGCTAGGTAGAGCTATGTTTGGAGAGGTGCATCAGGTATATCAAATTTACCGGATATGACGCACGTCGGCGCTCGCTATGGCCCGAAAATAGACCTATCACAAAGTTCAAAATTTCTCATACCTTTTCTTCGATATCTTTTTACCTGAAAATATTTTGTTAAAACATAAATAACAAAAGAATTGAAGAATTCCTAGATCTTTCAAATGAATTCTTTAAAAAAGGGCTGGCCCCTAAAATTAGGGGCCTAAAGGGGCCGAAAGTTTTTCCTTTATATATCAAAAAGTATTGAGAATTTGTAATACGTCAAAGAAGCAAAGTTGTTCAAAATGTCAAGCTTTATCTCATAACGTCGTCAAAATACATCCGGCGACGTCACTTCCGGTCAAACCGGAAGTAGTCCAAAATTGCATAGTTTTGGTGTTCTTGAAAGGTTTTTGGATATCATATGTCACTAGAAGCTTAAATCTTAATTTTCCGCCTGTCGACGTCACTTCCGGTCAACCGGAAGTAGCCAAAAATGGCTTAATTTAGCACTAATTAACATAAATTTGGAGAATTAAACCATTTTCGGACTTCATTACTCTTTTTTTTAAAATGAAAGTTACTTCCGGTCAAACAGGACGGAAGACCTACTCGTTGCTTTGTAACGAGCTCGTCTCTAGTTCTTATTATTTTTTTTCTCCCGGATTTTGTGCACGCGATTTCTCGAAAACGGCTTGTTAGATTTTTATGAAACTTTCAGGTCTGATAGAATATATTTAAAACTTGATGCATTTTTTTTTCATTTTGATGATGTCACTTCCGGTTCGAAAATTTTCGCAATTTCGTGATTTTTAAGGGTCATTTTGTCCGTCGCTCTTCTTAAAAATCGCTCATCACAGGAAGATGAAACCTTGTCTGGAAGATAGAGCAACAAATGTAGATTTGCATTGTGTTGTTAACTTTCACCGGAAGTACTGCACGTTAACGCTCGGTATGGTCTGAAAAAAGCCATATTGAGCGTTTCAACATTTTTTACACTTTTTCTATTATATTACTTGTAAATATTTTGTTAAAACATATAGAACAAAAATTGTGATGAATTCTAAGATCTTCAAAATGATATCTCGAAAAAAGGGCTGACCCCTAAAATTAGGGATCTAGAGGGGCCAAAAATTTTTACTTGATATCTCGAAAAGTATTGAGAAATTGTAATACTTCAAAGAAGCAAAGTTGTTCAAAATGACAAGCTTAATCTACCTGAGTCGTCAAAATACGTCCGGCGTCGTCACTTCCGGCCAAACCGGAAGTAGTAAAAAACGGGTATTTTTGCCGTTCTTTTTAAGTTTTTTGGTAACATTTGTCTCTTGGAGCATAAAAATTAATTTTACGTCCGTCATCGTCACTTCCGGTTAAACCGGAAGTAGCAAAAATTGCTTATTTTTGCATTAATTAACATAGCTTTAAAGGATTCAAACCATTTCTAAGCGTTATTTCTCATTTTTGTTGAAAATGAAACTTCCGGTCAAACAGGACGGAAGACCTACTCGTTGCTTTGCAACGAGCTTTGCTCTAGTTAGGGTCTTCCGTCTCAGCGGAAGACCCTTCTATTATTCTATTGTTTCTTTTTCACTTTTATTAGGGTCTTCCGTCTCCAACGGAAGACCCTACTATTATTCTATTGTTTCTTTTTCACTTTTATTATTATTATTCTTTTTTTTCTTTACAATTTTTGTGCAGAAGATTTCTCGGAGATGACTCGACCGATTTACTTCAAATTTTCGGAGAAGGTGTATCTTTATCTAAACCTTATACGTTTTTTTCATTTTTTGAAAATTCACTTCCGGTCGGAAGTTATCGCCCTTTGATCGAAATTTTGATGACCTCCTTGTCTGTGATGGAACTCAAAAACGGCTCAAGCTAGAAAGCTGATTTTTTCAGGCATGATAGAGGACATGTTGCCATATTGCAACATGGTCAGGATATTTTCCGGAAGTGCCTAGTATGGGAGCTCGGTAGGGGTCAAAATTTAGGACACGAATCATGACCGAATTTTTGAGACGTTTCGCATCATATCTTTTAAAGTATAAATATTTTGTTAAAACATATTGAACATCATTTGTGCAGAACATCAAGATCTTTCATATTATACCAAGAAAAAAGCGCTGACTCATCACATTAAGGGCAAAAAGGGGCCAGAAGTCTTTAATCGATAACTCTTTAACAATCAATATTTTGGTATATATTACTGAACAAAAAATGTTAAGCTTAACAATCTACAACTATATATTATGATATTCAAGTCGTATGGTACATAATTAGGGGCCACAAGGGGCCAGAATTCAAAATCTTTGATGCTTTATATCTCGAAAGGGAGAAATATTTTGATAAGCAATATTGAACAAAAGATGTTCAAAATAATGTTCTGAACAATCTGCAACCTTTCAATTTTTGCTAAACGTCCCCATTAAGGAGTTTAAGGGTTGGCCCCTAAATATTTCTTTTGCTAATATCTCAAAAACGAAAAAGAATTTCTGAATAGTTATTGAACAAAAAATGTTCAAAATCAAAAGATCTTTAAGATGAGATCCAGAAAAAGGGGCTGTGCACTCGAATTAGGGGCCAAGAGGGGCCAAAAGTCTTCAATCGATAACTCTTTATCAGTTAATATTTTGTAATACATTACTGAAGCAAAGATGTTTATCTCAACCATCTACAGTTATATGTTATAGTTTTTATGTCGTATGTTACATAATTAGGGGCCACAAGGGGCCAGAATGCTAAATCTTTGATGCTTTATATCATGAAAGGGAGAAATATTTTGATAAGCAATATTGAACAAAAGATGTTCAAAATAATGTTCTGAACAATATGCAACCTTTTATTTTTTGCTAAACGTCCCCATTAAGGAGTTTAAGGGTTGGCCCCTAAATATTTCTTTTGCTAATAACTCAAAAACGAAAAAGAATTTCTGAATAATTATTGAACAAAAAATGTTCAAAATCAAAAGATCTTTAAGATGAGATCCCGAAAAAGGGGCTGGGCACTCGAATTAGGGGCCAAGAGGGGCCAAAAGTCTTCAATCGATAACTCTTTATTAGTTAATATTTTGTTATACATTACTGAAGCAAAGATGTTTATCTCAACCATCTACAGTTATATATTATGGTTTTACGTCGTATGTTACATAATTAGGGGCCACAAGGGGCCAGAATGCTAAATCTTTGATGCTTTATATCATGAAAGGGAGAAATATTTTGATAAGCAATATTGAACAAAAGATGTTCAAAATAATGTTCTGAACAATATGCAACCTTTCATTTTTTGCTAAACGTCCCCATTAAGGAGTTGAAGGGTTGGCCCCTAAATATTTCTTTTGCAAATAACTCAAAAACGAAAAAGAATTTCTGAATAATTATTGAACAAAAAATGTTCAAAATCAAAAGATCTTTAAGATGAGATCGCGAAAAAGGGACTGGGCGCTCGAATTAGGGGCCAAGAGGGGCCAAAATCTTCAATCGATAACTCTTTATTAGTTAATATTTTGTAATACATTACTGAAGCAAAGATGTTTATCTCAACCATCTACAGTTATATATTATGGTTTTTATGTCGTATGGTACATAATTAGGGGCCACAAGGGGCCAGAATGCTAAATCTTTGATGCTTTATATCATGAAAGGGAGAAATATTTTGATAAGCAATATTGAACAAAAGATGTTCAAAATAATGTTCTGAACAATATGCAACCTTTCATTTTTTGCTAAACGTCCCCATTAATGAGTTGAAGGGTTGGCCCCTAAATATTTCTTTTGCAAATAACTCGAAAACGAAATAGAATTTCTGAATAGTTGTTGAACAAAAAATGTTCAAAATACTAGGAGCTTTAAGATGAAATCAAGAAAAAGGGCTTATTCCTAAAATAAGGGGCCGTGAGGGGCCAAAAGCCGATTTTTAAAAATCTTAAATGTTCAATGTCTTTTGAAGTTACAGAGATAGAAAATGGAAAATCTTGAAATTTATTTTCCACGATTAAACTCAAAAAAGGTAAAAAGGAGATGCAAAGATAAAAAATCGAATTTTCTAACTTTTTTGATTTTCAATATTTTTCATTTCTTTTTGGAATGCTACACAGCTAATTGTGCCACGTGCGTTTCACGTACGTTAAACATATGTGACAAGTACGTGACTTCACGTACGTTTTCCATGAAAAAAGATACCACGTACGTTATACGTACGTTTTCACACATGTGAATATCATGCGTGTCACGTATGTTAAACATACGTATTGCCTACCATACGTTTCACATATATTGTACACCTACGTTACTCATACGTTTCACATATGAATAACGTACGTGCAACATGTGTGTAATATATCTTTCTTATAACATGTTTAATGGGTTTATTATTTGCACTGCTCATATTGTAAATGTCTAAATACCATACAAAAATGTGTCAAACCATGGTTAAACACATGCTTTGAACATTTTTTTCACATATTGTAAGCGTTGGTAAAACAAAAATTACGTGCAATTTAAATATTCAATTGAGGCATTTGACATAATTTCCCTCAAAGGCTTATTTCTTTTTCATCTGTTGAACGATCCACTTTCTTGTTATCCTTGACTTTAAATTTCCTGATCCTTATTCTCTTGAAGCAATCACAACAAAAGACAAATTAAGATTTAAGCCAAATTTAATGTTGAGTATGTTAACATCAATTCGTTCTTCTCCAGTTCTCTTTTATCTGTAAAGAAAAAGAAAATATTAAATGCATGGAATAAGGGAAAACCCATTTTTCCCTGAACATTACTATTATCCACATATTAATCCTGGTTGATTCCCTGTAGAACTTAAATATAAATACTAAATAACTATAATTAATTTTTTAGTTTTCATAATCATGATCTTTTAAACTATTTTTTTTCACTATATCCTCAAATATCTACCTTGTAATTCTCTTATAATCTAAAATTCATTAAATAGCATTGATTTGTGGGTGAACTCGGAAAAAAAGGATGTGGTTTTTTGTACTTATACTGATACCCCATATGCCAGCTTATGGTTAATGCAAGTCAGTCAAGGTCAAACGTCAAAATTGTTGTTATCCAAGGAAGGACTTGTCACAAAGAATAAATCTGTGAAATATGAAAGCCCTACTACTTTCAGCTCAAAAGTTAAGATCAAAGAAAGTTTTTTTAACAGTGGGTTAAACTAGAAGTTCAAGGTCAAATATTTAAGGATTGACTATAATTCTTGGCCAAATTATTTGATGATAACCTGGTTTGGGCCAGTTTACGCTTTATAATCCGCGAAGCTAGTATTTGAAGCCTCTAAGTTTATAAGACCCAAAATACATCAACAGGGAAAGTTTGATGATTCTTAGCCAGTTAGGACTAAAGATATTTCAATAGAGCTATAAAATACCATAAATAGGTCATGGTGACCTACTTTTTGGTTGACATTCTCCAAAAACCATAGATGCCTCAACTGACAAAGTTTAACAATTCTAGGTCAATATAAAGTTCTTTTGGTTTTATTTTCCTGATTATCTCCCTTTGTATAAGGGTCCAAGCCCTAGTTTTAGTATAAATGGTAGCCCTTGGGCCAAGGATGCCCCGTAAAAAAAAATTGACAATGATTGTCCAAGGGGATCTTGAGTTATGGCCCACATTCTAGAATGTTTATGCACACCGCACATATGGCCATAGCATTAGCTGTTTAAGGCTTTGGCTCAGAAGAGCTAAAAACAGTATACATGTACTGGTACACCTATTTGCTGACTATGAGGATAATAGCTAGTTTATCATCCCCCAAGACAGCAACTATTCCCCTAGATGCAGCCGAGGGAAATAGTTTGCTGTCAAGGGAGATGATAAACAAGCTATTTTCCGAATAGTAAGTAAATAGGTGTTTTATTATGGCACCTGATCCCACCTCTGAGGTTTCTGGGGTCCGTGTTTGCTCTGCTCTTATTTTGTATAGTTTTATGGACTTTGAGATTGAATACTGTTCGTTATCTCCATATCCATCTATTATACTGAAGCTGACTTAAACTTATATGTAATTAAGGTCCCATCAGGATAAAACCAGAAGAGTTTCGAAATGAAAAATTGAACTTACCTTCTGCATTAATCTTTAGCTTGGCATGGACCCATCTGTTTTTGTGTGTGTTCCAAGTGTATACTTTTTGTCCTTGAGGTTAGAAAAAAATATATGTTAAAAAAATTAGACAACTTTCACATTAAATTTTACAAAAGTCATTCCCCTATGTGGGGTCAATCCGGCATATGGCTCTGTTTTCCCTCTGTAACCTTACCAAATTTATTTTTCAGTATCTTAAAAATAAAATCTGTAATGAATATGTTCATTAAGATTTTCATGTTGCCCCAAACTTTGGCAATACAGGTACAGATCTAAATTGTCGAATAACCTTTGAAGATTGAAAATAATAACAGCCCAACAGGTAGCTTACAAAGGGCAAAATGGGAAAAATGAGAGTTATGCCGACAAGGGAAGATAACTCTTAGTAGTGTGAAATTGGTCAAACTCAATTGCATTAAAAATTTTACATGGAAATCTTTAAGCTACATGTAGTATTTGCAAGTCTTAAAGCAATATGATCAGAAAATCTTATTCCTTTTTAAAAGTTATAATTACCATATTTAAGATTAATACTGGTTAAACTTTCCGAATCTGTTTTGAAGTTCATTCTAGGCATTTAGGTGTTTACAAAGATGAGCTTCAGTCACCATCGTGGAATGCATATCTAAAATAACATAAAAATACACAATCTCATTTACACAATTTATATTCATAATGATGAAAAAGGACAATTATGTAAAAACAAAACTGTTACACCATTATTGCCCTCAAAGAGAATGATTTCCTTTACCATAAGTAATGTGATGTTTTAAATACACTGCAAAAAGAAATAAATTCAGTGATTAGAACTTTACATATTTGTAAGGTTAAAAACATTTTAAATAAATACTTAATTGTTATTACAGTATTTTTAAACTTCACCTGCATTTTGATATATGACGTGCCCTTGTTGACCAAACAGCTCACTGCCTCAACATGGTCAATATTTTCTGTTTTTGATAACCCAAGTCTCCTTTATGTAATGCATGAAAAACACCCCCTTAGTTTACATGCAACACACAGTCATCAGTGGTCATAAAGTAATTAAATAAAAAAAATAATAATTGTTGATTTTATGCATTCCTCACCGTAAGTTAAGCACTTAGAGACGTCAGACTTCTCTTTCCAGTGACGTCAAGGGTAACGTAAATGTAATACAAAAATGGAGGCTGGAAAATTCCGGAAGGTATATTTTATAAGTTTTATACGGACGGTACCCACTGTACATTAGATATTTATCTAGGTAAATCATTTACTCCATTTAGAGATTTGTTGGGAAATTATCGTGAATTTCTTTCTTTCTTTTTTTTCAATTTAGTTTTGCTCTTGAATTCGGATTGATTATATCTATCGATGACCGAGTTTAATTTTATGTACCTCTACCGATATCCGATATACAAGACGAGAACTTGGTGTAAACTTTGTTTACCGTTTTTAGAGTAGATTTTAAACTAATGCGAACTGATAACATCATGTCAGACATAAACGTGGACGTAAGGTAAACAATGTGAGATTAATTGAAACATTAAAGACATAAAACACGCGCGACATTCACAAGTCAACAACGCACACGTCTGTGAGTAATCACAGTGAGATGGGTCGAGAGTGAAAAATTGGTCTGATGTCTACTACTTCCACAACTAGGCCTAACTATTTTTATGCCCCGCCATGAATATGGCCGGGGCATATAGTGTTTGTTATGTCCGTCTTCTGCCTTCTGTCCTTCCGTCCTTCCGTCGCACTTTGCGTTTAGCTCTTGTCAAAGCTAAGTTTCAAAGAAACTATTCAAGATATTTTCATCAAACTTCATATGCTGATAGATATTGATGAGAGCTATGGTTCATCTAGAGATGAACACTACCAGACTTGCTTCGGATGCTGAATCTGACAGACATTTTCAAGACGAGTGACAAGGTAAAAGTTTTAGGAACAGGTCCATTCCTAAGGAACCATAAGCCCTACTTGGACCAAACTTGCATTGTTGATGCATCTAGTGATGGACACTACCAGATTTGCTTCGGATGCTGGATCTGACCTATATTTTCATTCCCAAGTAATTATAAGCCCTACCTGAACCAAACTTACATGGATGATGCATCTTTGGATGGACACTACCAGATTTCCTTCGGATGCTTGATCTGACATATATTTTCATTTCCAAGTAACTATAAGCCCTTCCTAAACCAAACTTGCATGGATGATGCATCTAGGGATGGACACTACCATACTTGCTTCGATTGCTTGATCTGACCTATATTTTTATTCTCAAGTAATTATAAGCCCTGCCTGAACCAAACTTACATGAATGATGCATCAAGGGATGGACACTACCAGACTTGCTTCGGATGCTGGATCTGACCTATATTTTAAATCCCAAGTAACTATAAGCCCTACCTAAATCAAAATTGCATGGATGATGCATCAAGGGATGGACACCACTAAGTTTGCTTCGGATGCTGAATCTGACCTATATTCTCATTCCCAAGTAACTATAAGTCTTATCTAACCAAACTTGCACGGATGATGCATCTGGGGATGGACACTACCTGACTTGCTTCGAATGCTGAATCTGACCTATATTCTCATTCCCAAGTAACTATAAGTCCTACCTTAACCAATCTTGCATGGATGATGCATCAAGGGATGGACACTACCAGACTTGCTTCTGATGCTGGATCTGACCTATATTCTCATTCCCAAGTAACTATAAGTCCTACCTTAACCAATCTTGCATGGATGATGCATCAAGGGATGGACACTACCAGACTTGCTTCGGATGCTGGATCTGACCTATATTCTCCTTCCCAAGTATCTATAAGCCCTACCTGAACCAAACTTGCATGGATGATTCATCTAGGGATGGACACTACCAGACTTGCTTTGGATGCTGGATCTGACCTATATTTTTCTAACAAGCAATTCAGCTGCATCACTATTCTGGATATTCTGATCAAATTTTAAACACATACAAATTTTCATGTTACTTTACTGATATATCCTCGGCGGGGCATTCATGTCCTATGGACATATTTTTAGTTACTTAATAGTTTAAAAAAGATTTTTGAGAACCAATCAAGATAATATCTAACAATCATATAGGGGCTAGGGCTTAACCTGTTATTCAGTTAACAGAGCCATAATGGTGATATGACCATCTATAAAATCCATCTTATAACATGTATAACGGGACTTTAGATCAGAAGTTACATGGACTTTAATCATTATAATATTTACAAATCCAAAATATCTTTTTTAAAAAACACATTATTATGATATTTTGTTAAACCCAATCACAACTGAAAGCTCACAGACTAATCTCAGCGAGATGGGTAGAGACTAGAGACTGAAAATTTGGTCAGACGTCTACTACCCATACATTTATACAAAAAGTTCTTGTATTTTAAATGAATATTGTAGTCCCAAGCAACAATAAATGTTAAAGGCATTGTTTTTTTCTCGTAATAGCAAAAACTAAATGATAATTTAAATAATTAATTAGATTTGAAATTAAATATTAATGAAAATGAAAAAGGATAAGATTTATAGTCAACCTACATTTCTCATACATGTATGTAATAGTATGAATTTACAAAATATACAAGTTTCTCGAACATAGCTTTTCACACACATGTAAACCACCTTTTTTAATGTATTTTAATGTATATGTAACACGTGGCTGATAATACACATACTATATTCATCAACGTATGTGTAATGCGAGCTTTATAATATAAGTTAACCATAATTTATATATGTACATTAGTACATGTACCGGTAATGTGTGGTTTATAATACACATGAAATTTGTGCTTTATAAAACATATGTAATACATGACTTCAATAACGTACGTGTGACATGTGGTTGACTTTACACATGTAAACCATGTGTTCATTAACGTACGTGTAACATGTGGTTGACAATTCTCATGCAAACCGTACGTTTATTAACGTACGTGTAACGTATGGTTGCACTTAACATATGTTACACATACGTGTTACGTATGTAACACGTGCATGTATTTCAAACGTACGTTTCACGTACGTTTTGTGAAACATATGTAGTCACACACATGTTATACGTACGTTGTTCTACATACGTAAAACGTATGTTTGTAATACACGTATGTGATACGAACATTTCACAAACGTGAAACATGTGTTATGTGCAACCATATGTAACACGTATGTGGCTCAATTAGCTGTGTAATAGACACTTTTTCAATAGAGCTTACAATATAACTTGTTTGAATATTGGTTAATCAGAACTCTAGATATTAATATTTGAAAATCGAAAGCGGACCCAAGATGGCGGCTGTCTCTGTCAACTCCGCCATTTCGCAAGTAGGGGTTTATGGAGGTAGCTGAGCGTTTGACTAAATGATACATGAAAAGGAAAAAAAATTACATTGACTTTCACCTATCAGTACGCTGAAATATTGTGACAATCTTAAAACTTAATTCCTGTTTTACTGCTTTAGTGTAATTGGGCTAGATACGTGTGTGCAATGTGTTAAATTTACTTTCTTAGCGTTGAAATAAAATAAAGGGATAAGAAGTTGTTTAATTTAATATTTAATTTCTACCTTTTCATGAAGGTGTAAAGAATCGGGTTAGTTCACTTTGGGGATAAACGGGTAAATAAAAAAAAGTTAAAAATAATTACCATTTCACTTCTTTTGTGTTACTTACCTATATAAGATATAGAATATGTACAATTTGTTAAATATATTTTCTAAACCTCGAAATTTAGGCTTAAAGAACGTTCCTTTTTCTTTATTCTATTGAAGCTATCACACCTATTTAATGAAACATTCTAAAGAAAAGGCGCGCATATTAACTTGTGGCGTTTGGCGCGAAATTATAAATTTTGGCTATAACTCCCTTGGTTTTCAACCAAACAGTATGAGATTTGGAACATAGATAGACATAAAGAACTACAAGATGACATGGTCACCATTCACATGCATGCAAGTGCGTGCACATGTGCTTTGCTCTAATTGGCTGAAACAAAAATTTCAATATCTTTTCTTTTTTTTTTTTTACAAAATGCTTTGAAATTTAAAACATAGGCATACTTTAAATTGTCCTACAATATGATCTATGATAATTGTCATGAAAATACGCGCATGCATGTGCGCTGCAATCTGATTGGCTTATACTTTAAATGGCTATAACTCCCTTGTTTTTCAACCAAACAGGATGGGATTAAGAACATAGACAGGCATAATGGACACCTACCAGAGGGTATGGTCATCATGAACGTGTGTGCACGTGCAATGAGTAAAATAGTGAAGACAAGATGATATCGTCATTACGCTCATGCAATCACATGCGCACGCCTGCATTGCTCAAATTTGAAATACTTGATATACTTTTGGGAAAACTTTGTTTACGTCTTAAATGCATAGATTTTGCCTTCTTTGATGAAACTTACAGGGAATATGACACGAGAAGGGAGCTTGGGAGCGTTTGGGGAACATCCGTAACGGTTCCCGTTTTAATTAGCACTAGTTTAATTTTCACTTTATATTTTATATACTTCATGGATACATGTAAAGCAAAAAAAAAATTAATGTAGGGAGAGAGAAATGTAAAATGTTATCTAATGAAATATGACAAGTTTTAAATGTGTATTTGCCTGTACTTTGATTAATCCTTTTTAATGACATTAATTCTTGGCTTTCTTCATTAGGTAAATACTATAATTATTCACCTGAAGTCAAATATCTACTGTACTGTTTACTGATGTCTGAGAAATATCAGTTGAATCTCAATGCAAAAACACCAGGAGACACAAGGGACAAAATCAGAGACAGATATTTCCCTGATATTACTGATGACGGTTTGGTAGATCTTCCTAATGGGATTACAAAAACGGATAACGGCATGATAACGTTTATAACAGAAGACATCCGACATGAGGTCATGTACGCCTTTGTTACGGAGTGTCTGGTGGAGGACAGTGATCTAGAGTTTTTCCTGACCACGGCATCACGTGACGTGATATCAGAATACTGCCGGTCCTGGGAGTATGAGAGGAGTGAGGGAGAGAGATGTCTGTATGTACCGGACAGTCCGTGGGAGATGTACAACCTCTTCATAGACAAACTACAGCTGGACATCATCACACACTGTACCGTGTCTGACCATAAGATTCATGGCAGGATCAGTCAAAAATGTAAGTATTTATTTAGCATAGGTATGAAATATTCACTAAAAAGGTAGTGGCCTTATGCAAATTTAATACCTGCATTGGAAATAATGGTGATAATTGTATATTTATAGAATTTTTAACTGTTCTGTGTTTTATTGATTTCTTTGTTAAATCATATTCACGAAATAAGAAATTTACATTTATTTATTATACTCTACGTATTTTTCCTATATAAAATTAAGTGATAAGATCTTAACCATTCCCTAGAAATCTCTCTGCATTGGCTTACCATCGTGCGTTAGTCTTTTTTGAGATAATCCCTCCGTCGAAATCAATTCATGCCAATAAGTAGTTGTCCGTAGTCCTCTGTTTTATCAATAAATATAAATAATGATTTAATTCAATTATGAGAATAATTAATAGTTAATATGTATTTGAACAATGTAAAATTGTGTCAGTATAACAAAACAGTTAAAGTTTATCATCGAGGGAGTTCCAGTTCCCCAAGATCAGGTCTTTTTCCCTTCTTGCTAACTCCCTCATTGATATACTTTAACTGTATAACAATATGAACTCCTATTTATTAAGTTGAGGACACTTTTTATGCCCCCGTAATCGAAGTACGTCCGTCTATCTGTATGCCTGTCTGAAAAAGTTTAACATTGCCAAAAACTGTAACCCACGGTATCAGGTTAATGGCTCTGCTAATGGGTACGAAAATGGCACCGTTTTATGCCAATGTCTTCATGGGCAGACTGGAACGTAATTTGTTATTTCAAGTACCATTTAGGCCCAATAGCTGGTTGTCTTTCATAGACGATATAGAGATGAAATGAGTGCAATGTCGCAAGAGCCTCAAGGCATCCATTAGGTTTGCCATCACCTTTCATCAATCGATCAAATTTACAGTAGACGTATCTAATTCGAAAAACGTCTTCCTAGATACTACATCTACCCTGATTGATGGTGAAGTCGAATTCAGTCTCCACACCAAACCCACAGACTCCCACCTATTTCTTATGCCCTCTAGCTGTCATCCCATACGCACTTTTAAGGTAGTGTCTAAGGGTTTAGTCACCAGAATGCGAGGCATCTGTTCGTCCCCTCCCTTATATCAGGAGCAGAGTGATCGTCTTAAGTCCCACTTATGCAAAAGATGATACAATGCCCGCACCGTACAAACAGCTTTTGATGAGATGGCGGAACATGACAGGCAAAACCTATTACGCTACAAGGTGAAAAACAATAGCGGCAGGGTCCCTCTGGAAACCACATACCATCCCGTACTTAACCCTTATCCTGCCAATCGCGTCCCAGAGTCGTGATGGCTTATCAGTACAGCTGCTGTCAATCGCGTCCCAGAGTCGTGATGGCTTATCAGTACAGCTGCTGCCAATCACGACCTCAGGTCGTTTGGAGGGTTTCCTCATATGATGCTACATTCCAGGTTATTTTAAGCACTGTAGTAAGATTCATGAATAAAAGTAACAAACATACAGACCAATGAAATTAGCTTTATAAAAATACTGACCCAATCAGTGATGTTAGATGAGGAATCTGGGGCAAAATAAGTGAAGTATCAAAACAAAGAAAGTTGCAAAAATGGCTGACAGAAATGTGCGTGGTCTCAACTTAGATGAAGTATTAGATAGAATTTTGGATGGAAGTTCAGATGAAGAATCAATTGATGAGGAGAATAGTGATGCTGAGGTTGAACAAATCTTACGGGAAGCCCATATTGTGCAGGAATTAGAAATGGAACAGTGTAGCTGGGACAAAGAAAACACAGAGGATTCAGCATGGGGATGGGAGAGGAATGACAATTCCCCTTTGTTGATGCCATTTGATTCCCATGTTGGTCTGACATGTGATTTACCTGAGAATCCGACTCCATTAGACTTTTTCTATCTTCTCTTTGACAGTGAGTTTTGGCAAAAAATTGTGACAGAAACTAACCTATATGCAGAACAAAATAATGCAAAAGAAACTCCTATACCAAACAGCCGCTTCCATGATTGGAAAGACCTGACACTTGATGAGGACAAAGTATTCTTTGCTTTGATAATTTCGATGGGGATCACCAGGAAAAATGACCTGGGAGACTATTGGTCAACTGATGAAATTCTCAATACCCCATTGTTTAGTAAATATATGTCAAAAAACAGATTCATACTGATTTTGTCTATGTTACATCTGGCAGCGTGGCGCCAAATCGTGGAGATGTTGGATATGACAGATTATACAAGGTCCGTCCTTTTCTTTCAATGATGAAAACATAGTTTTGGTGAGGGGACCTGCCCATTCAAAGGACGTGTACATTTCCGGGTTTATAACCTAAACAAACCAAACAAATTTGGTATAAAATTGTATCAAGTATGTGAGGCCTCATCGGGACTTTGTTTAGGATTTGACGTTTACCATGGGGAAACAGATTGTGTTGCAGCTGTTGACACTCTGTTGACACTCTAGAAACTGAAGTTGACAATGGCCAAGGACCTACCGATCACTACGGAGACCTTACTATGACCTCTAAGATAGTATTAGGCTTATTATCTATAACAGACCTTTGTCAAAGTGACACCATGTTTACATGGACAATTATTATACATCTCCAGAACCTTATGAGGAATCTACTAGATACCTATGCTTGTGGGACCCTTCGTTCTAACAGGAAAAATGTTCCAAAAATATGTTCCTCCCTTCGTAAGAAAAAGCAAGGGGAGGGTGTGTTTCGACGAAAAAAAAATCTACTTGCTGTCAAATTTCACGACAAACGGGACATCCATATGCTAACTACGATTCATGAAGCAAAATAAGTGGTTGCCGACAAAGTTGACCGCAGGACACAAGAACCAATTTTGAAATCGAAATGTATCGTGGAATACATACAAAAAATGGGAGGTGTTGATCTCAATGATCAGATTGTGCAATATTATGAAGTTCTCAGAAAGTGTGTATAATGGTGGAAAAAATTATTTCTTCATCTCTTTAATCTTCTCCTAGTGAATGCCTACATTCTTTACAGAAAATATGGTGGAAATATCAAGAAAAAATCTCATCTTGACTTTAGAGTAAAACTTGTAAAATCGCTTTTAGAATCAGCACCAAATGCCCCACGCCCATCCAGAGGTGGCAGAAAATCCGAAAATATAGATAGACTTACTGGCAGACATTTTATCCAAAACATTAAATCTAAAGGAGGAGCAAAAAGAAAGAATCCGATGCGTGATTGCATAGTATGCAATTTATCTGTAAATGAGATACAAGGAAACAAAAGAAAACAAACAACATTTGAATGTCGACAATGCTCTGTACCACTTTGTTTGCCAAATTGTTTGGAGCGTTACCATACCTTAAAAAAATAAATTCACCATAAATTCTATTCTATTTAAATAACACTTTTTGGGTTCATTGTACCTTTTCAATTAAATAAATGTTGAAAATAATCATAATTAATGTCAAAATATGAGGTAATGTAAAGACAATTTGAAAAAAAGACACTACTTTCAGATGCAGATTATTTGGAAGCTCACAAGCGACTAAATTACTCACAAATTAGAGTCCTGCACGATACAGTTTTTTTCCTATAATTTCTTCCTTTTCCCTGGGTTATCTTATTTTATCGTTCTTGCAATTTTAGCTCTAACTTTAACTTTATCATATAACCTTACAAAGACGTGAAATAATTAACCCTCCTCAACTGATCCCAGTCAAAAAGCAAAGAACAGTGATGCGTAGGAACTTTACAGCCTCATATATTGAATAAGTATGTAAGAATTGTATAAAAATACATACACATGTAAATGTTCATGTCCAGGTCAAAAACAGCACATTAGCTCATTATGTGTCCTTTCAGTCTATCCAATCGTGTTCATTTTTTATTGAAATGTAGAACAACGCTCATTGCATCCAATTTTAGAGAGAAATAAGGTATTGTTATTAACTAATGCTACCAAAACAAATAAAGATACATTGTATAGAATTTTGAATTTTTATCTAGTAAACATACCGGAAGAAATTTTGAAGTGGGATTTGATTGCCAGAAAAAGATATGTTGAGAGTCTTCGCCATGGAACAGTAAAAATGTTCCGAGCACGAGGTATGATTGTGGGATGCGCAGGCGCAGGTAAAACAACTCTTCTTAGGAGGCTTCAAAGGAGACACACAAAACAAAATCAACCTACAGAGACAACGGTCGGTCTAGAGGTCCATGAAGATTTGTTTGAAATTAAAGATGGCACGTTATATGGTAAATCTTCTTTATATATCGACAATATCTTAAATAGTTTAAAATGATTCCAGAACTCCATCCATTTATACTGCTGAAATTTAAAAGATGCACTGGAAGTTAATCTCATATTGTTTGCTTTTTGGAATAACTGTTTAACATGCTAATATATAATTATAAGTTCATTTTTTTGTTTCGTAACATTAGATTTCAGTGATAGGAAAGGAATTATTCCTGTTGCAAAATTTGTATGGGGCGATGAAGGCGAAGAACAAATGGTTATCAAAGGTATTCTCCGTCACAGCAGTCGTGGTACAAAGTTGATCAGTATGACAGACTTTGCCGGACAAGTCGCTTATTACGCATGTCACCAGGTTTACTTGTCACGAAGAGCGTTTTATATTGTGGTTATTGACATGTCTAAGGGTCTAGAAGAAGAAGTAAGACACTATGACACTGACCGCCATAACCCTGAAAGATCCATGTTTCAGTCCTGGAAATACAAAGGTGTGTCCAAATAAAAAAAATAATTTTTGTGTTTTTATTTTAATTTAACTCATCAATGGATGTTTTCTCTGTACTTCTTTGCAAATTCAATCAAAAATTGTACAACATAATGTGAAATTGTTTTTATACATTTTACTAAATTATAAACATGTACAATTTATTAATGATATTGTAAAACAGTTTTTTCTTATTTACATGCTTTCAATCTCACTGACTTTACCCGCAGTATTAGTTTATAATTTATAGAATGATTTTCCAGTTGAAGGGGGATGTACAAGGCAATTGGATCTAGTCTGGTGTGAAATAAGAAATGCCAAGATTGCGCTTAATACTCGTCTAAACTAGCCCAAAGTTACTCAAAGTGTTAATGCACTAGTTACCTACTGTTAGAAACCAAAATTAGTAAATAATTAAGTTTATTTTGTTTTAATTAGGAGGAAATTAATCATTGTAGAACTGGGCAGCTACAGCATTCACGAGATAAAAAAAATGCATTGACAATGGTGTTAGTTTGATTCATTGATAATATGCCTACAACCATTTGTTTAGCTTTTTTCTTGTCATTATCTAGAATTCTTGAAAATTTGATTTTTCATATGTGTGTCTTCCTGAGGTCAATTGTTTATTTCGTCCGCCATTCCTCTGTCACACAGAGTTCGAATAACATTGATTTTAGAATAAATGCGACCATAAAAACTTCAAGACAAGAAATTACTAAGTAATAATCATTAGTTAATATTACTTACTACTTTTATTTGTTGTATCGCTTCGTCTAATTAAAAAACTAAAAAAAAACGCGATTTAAACCCCACTCCAGCAAATCGGGAAAAACTGTTCTGCTCACAGCTCGAGTTTCCTAGTAAATATTAATACACTGAGCACGTGGTTGACATGTGCATATATCTGCTGTGGATAGATGCGTTTATTACCATGATTATATTTAATTTTTCGTCGAACAAGTCTTGATAATTTGTTGTTTTTTTTAAAACTCAAGAAAAAAGCTAAAAAATGCCCTAAACATAATAATTTATGTGTTTACGTCGGCCTTTTTTCTGTGGCGATAGAAGTTATTTTGAAATCGGGCACTGCAAGGAGGATGCTTAGCATTTAATTTGAAAATGTTAAACAATATGCGGTGCATGAAAAACAAATTGCAATTCCATGTCTTACATTCGAAAAGTTGGTACATATGTCTATTTTGTTTAGCTGTTAGATAGAAAAAATAGGCAGTTAAAGGAATTCCTTCAGGCACCTCACATAAATAGCTTGATTGTTTGCAATGACCAACACATTGTATGGAGGAATGTTTGGACATAAAAACGCATCATGTCTCATTATGTTGACTACGTTGAAAGCTCTCGATCATTGAATATACGAAGCTTAATAAATATATAGAGTTTTTTTTTTTAAATTTAGAAGCAATCACGTTTGCAAACAAAGGTCCATTGCATATGCTATGTCTATCATCGCAAAAAAATGAGAGACCCCCCCCCCCCTCCGAAAATCCTATGTTCTTTTTTTCAAAATAGTGCCAAAGATTAAAAAAATTGTATTACTAAGTATGTGATGGAACATGTAATAGCCTTATAAGACAATTTGTTGTAAAAATATTTGGTTGCCCTCTCTCCCGATCTGCTGCCTAAATATGGCCCGACTCAATTTTTTTTTACATCCAATTGCAGGAATTTTTTTTCTTCTGCAAACAAATATGTTTAAATTTTAAGGATTTTTTTTCTCACCATAAATACGGACCCAATAATTTTCCCTGAGTTGGGAGGTCCACCAAACTTCATTTAAATGGTATAAAATGTTTAATTGTGTTGATTTTTTTCTTTACTCTGTGAAATTGTAATTCAATTTTACAAAATGGGCAAATAGAAAAAAAAAATTCATTAAATCTCCTAACCCACTCTGATTGATTTTATTCCTTTTCAAATGTTGCTCCGCTGTATTGAAAATTGCAAATGTTTATTTGACGGTGTATATAAGGGAGGGTGATCAAAAGTAAACGATATCTTAGGTATCTGATAGTTATATTATTGCTGAAATATTCAAGTATTTTTCAAAGTGTAAATTGGAGACCTTTGATAGCATATTGCGTAATTAAAAACAAACCCCTTTTCAAACTTGCTTTCACCGGGTAACATAAAAAGTATCATATTCAACCATCTGCCTTCCTTCACTAAAACGGTCTATCCAATCATTGATTGAATTATTAGGAAGTCATTTGTCTTAATAATCTATGAACAAATTCTTTTACGTTACTTCAAAGACAGTTTTAAGATATATCATAATTATTTTAGTTGTTTGTTGGATGAGTTCCACTGAGACACCCATTTTTCGTCACACGTACCTGCATAATGACTTTATTTTCACATTGTTAGCAAAACTTTATTCGGCATATGCTATTTATACATGTAGAACTTAAGTGAGCACCAAATTCGTTTCTAATCTAAATTGTAGTTTTGTAGATATAGAGATAGTTCGAGAAATTTTTGATCACCCCTCGTACTAGTAGATACTAACACAAGGTTTTTCATATCGATTTTATGTGTTTAATTTCTTTGTGTTTCATTGGTGATAATTAAACTTTTGATAGATATAATAAGTTATCTGTGGTAAACTTACAAACTCTTAATTTTAAACTTTGATGGTGCTCATTTTTCCTTACCTGGAATCAAAATGTTTATTTTAATACGTACACTATTTAACAACTGTTCGATAATTATACTGAATAAATTACTTTAAGCCACACTATAACACAATTCCCCTTTGAAAAGTGTTCATATTATTTGAAATATTTTGCAACTGTAATTCTCTTCTACATTTATAGATTGTTATGTCCCTCCATATAAAGAAGAGGTCTGGAAAACAAAATTCTGTGCTAAAAATAGACCACGTGCTGCTATCAATGAACTTCTTTCAGGGTTCTTTACACTCTTTTTGAAGACAACGATACCTTGTTTTGAACTTAAAAATATCATTTAAAAGTGCAAAATCCAGACATTTTCTCAACAAATAGTTATAGAGAGAACATTAATGCACACTTTGCGTATTTTTTTTTTTGATTTTTTAAGGCTCTGCTGAATTCTGTAGCTGCGCAGTTCTTAGGAGCATATCAAAAGCATTTTTCTGCAAAAGTATAGATTATATATGCACAACATGCATTCAGTTATGCATATTTATTGTATCTTTATCATAAGGATTTAGAAATTGATCAAAATATAGTGTACTTTAGCCATTTGAAGAAATGTTTACATTTTGTTCTCACTGCACTAAATATGGCCGTACATCCCCCTTAAGTAGGTTAAAAAAAGATGGTAACAATGTAAAAGTTCCTCTTATCATAAACAGCATGTTTGAAACGTTGTTACAAAACAGAGTTAAATGTATCTTTTACTTGTAAAACAATTTGAAATATTAATGCTAATCAAATCTTCAGTGATAACTTTGTGGTTAAATAGATTCATGATTTGCATGAACATAAATCTTGATGATTTATTCTAACAAGCTTTTCGTGTATGAAGAACATTTCAAATAAGTCTCAAGGCTGACAGCAAGATTAGGCTTTCCAGTTAATTATACTGTTTTGCATCCGCGGATAGATCTTTTTGGGGGTAAAAGAAACACAAACTAAAATCGACAATGACAAATCTGACAATTTACTCTTTTGGGATCAGCATCTTACTATATCTAAATTACTGTACCAATTTGCAATACTGTTAAAGCATCCCAGAGCTTTAAATGCATTTAAAATATAACAATTAATTGCAAAGTTGAGTTTTATTTTTAGTAATGTATTTACGTATGCTCATATCATTTAAAGAGTTATTTAGGCTCTATATAGATTAATCTGTCACGTGACCTCGAGAGTTTAATTTGCAGTGCATTAATCTAAAGTTAACTAATGCGAATCAAATTGCGTTCACATGACAGTTAATGCAGAGTAAAGTAATGCAAATTAAAATCTACTTCTGCAGCACGGCGTCAGCATTGCTATCATGCGTCAATTGCCAATAACGTCACTTTATGCAGAAGCAGATCCATTTGACCTACTGGCAAAGTGTCTGCATACACATCTAAATGATAAAGGAAATGTTCCTTAATTTTTCAGTCCAAAAAAGAACAAGTACCTGTAACTGAACACCGCCTTGTGGCATTTGACTAATTCTGCCATTACGCATGCGTCAGATTTTAATTGGATTTAGATTTGCTTAGCGTTCACACGGAGCTGATGCGAAGTAGCTAAAAAGCTGTAAACTTATTCAATTTAAACTAATTCGCATTAAATTCTCCATGTGAACGCTAAGCGAGGCTATTTTGCAGTAACTTTACGCTTAATCCGTAAACTATCAGAGCAGTGTGAACAGGGCATTAATTTTTGTCACGTATGTAAACTCGTTGCATCCTTGTGCACCTGAAATGTGCTTGAAAAAGTTATAATATAACTCTTGTACAAAAAATTCCAACTAATAACTCTATCTTACCGAGAAATTTGGGTGTATTTTCCGCTCAATATCGTCTTATAACTTTTCGGGAAAAAAAAAGAAAAAAAAAAAAAAAACATCGTACACTTCTCCTAAGCAAGATGCAGTTAAAAAGTAATTCCTCGTACAGATTTTCACAAAATATATTAAAAATCTCATTAACAACCTGCATCAGTCTCTTTTATACACATATTATGAATTCTGCATCTATCCACGTGAATAAAAAAGGGTTAATGTCAAGCGTATATTTTCGTACATTTTTTGAACACGCTGACTGTTAACGAGAGAAATAAAGCAAGGTTATCTAAATTATTCGGATTTATTACACGATGTCGATTTTAGTGTTTATTTTTTTATCTAGCTTTCTGCATCTTTATATCCAGATAGAAATAAGATGTAAAATTTTAAGAGTCCACCAATCGTAACAGCTCAAGTTTGCAGTGATTTTCGTCATTTTCAGTATTATCATACACTTGTGGTTCAGAGAAGTGTTTGCACAGAGTACACCGTAATATGCTCTGGGATGCCCTGTTTTACCTGCATTAACTTAGTGACAACGCGAAAAAAATTCTCACTTGCTGATGAATAATTCCAAAAAAGTACTTCAAATACATTTATGGTACACTGTGGTATTTATTTAGAAAAAAAGCATGTTTTTGGTCATATCTTAACGCATCAATTGAAGACTAGCAAAGATTCTTCGTCTTATTTTAATTTTTATTCTAGACACTAATAATGTATTAGTTATATAACTGTCATAAATAAGATAATAACATGTGCATGAATTATATGTTCTTAGTCTTTTAGGTTGGTGGTTTCCTTTCCTATATACATACATTCATATACATGTAACTTATTGATATTTTCAGACTATTTTCATTTCTGGTTACAATCCATACAGACATACTGTGATGTCGGAAACACACACACAATCCAGGAAAGCACGGAATCAAGAGATAGCTTTTATCCTGTTATTATCGTTGCTTCTCACGCGGACAAAGTGGTAAGAACATTTTGTAAAAGAGCAAGAGCCACTTTGGGCCTGATTTGGCCCTGGGAATTTCTGAAAAATCAAAACAGCTCAGTTTAGGTTACAAATGCAGTATTTATCACTTGGAGGGTTTGTTGCCACGTATCTATTAATTGCAATCTAGTCAATGTATTATGACGTCATGAAATGCGTCAGTTTCCTTTTATCCTGTAAATTCCTTTAAAAATGACCTAAAATTGAAGCATTTTTTTTAGTATATCATAAAGAATAAACTCCTGATCCAAATTATTCCAAAACATAGTATAGCTCTCTTTCTGAAAATCATAAAACATTTTTATTTTCTGGATCGTGGGATGTGCTCATATTTTTATTCTTTGCTGAAGGTAGTCAAATACGTATGCTTTCTGCAAATTTCAAGAACATTGTAATTTCTCAAACCTGTTTCCCAATATCTGCATTCTCAAAACGTGATTGTATAATAGAAAATGAAAGCACCAAGTTTCTACATTTTTTTGATATTTTGATATATGAAATGGGAAAGAGGGTAATAGTTAATTAATTGATATTAGTACAGAGCCATTTTATGCATAAAATGGCTATTTCTCGTCTACAATATTATCAACGCAATCATCACAAAAGCGGTTATGACTGGTTGACAGGGTATGCTCTCTCTTTGCTGGTACTTGATCCAACCTTTATTTTCATATGTCTCTTCTATGGCCACAATTTGTATTGTTTTTCGGACCATGAGTAGTTAATTAATTGTAGCACAGTGTAAGTCATAACATATTTGTATACATTGAATACTTTATACACTATGCAAGTATCGGTTGTAACTGTAAATGTTACATTCGTTATCATCCTTGTAAGACTTGCTTAAACCAAATTGGATCCCAATGAGATCGCAAGGATTTCTCATTGTTGAATTTTGGGGAAACACAGCTTCATCTATCAGTGAATTTTATTCGATTATTTTTGTCCTGTATTTTTGTCTGCTTGATTATCTGTTTGACTCTTGGTCTGTATATTTGTTTGCCTGAAGCCAAAGTCTCAAGCGAGCTTCTCTGATCAAAATATGTCCGTCTTCTGTCGTCGTTGTTGTTGTCGTTCTAAACTTTTCACATTTCCATCTTCTTCTCAAGAAGCACTGGACCAATTTCAACCAAACTTGCTTCGAAGAATCCTTGGGTAAAGAGAGTTCAAGTTTGTTCAACTGAAGGGGCAAACTCTCTCCAGTTGGGAAGATAATTATGAATTAATGAAAAGTCAATGGTATCCTTTAACATTCATCTTCTCGAGAACAATTGGACCAGGAAAATTAAGCTCATGTGAAAGCATCTTTAGTTAGTGTTGATACAAGTTTGTTCAAATCATGAACCCGGGGATCGGACGGGGCCACAAAGGCTGATCAAAGTTTTACATAGGAATATATAGGGAAAATCTTTTAAAAATCTTCTTCTCCATAATCATTGGGTCAGGAAAGATGACACTTATGTGGAAGCATATGTGCAGCATATATTCAAGTTTGTTCAATTCATGACCCTGGAGTAGGGCGGGCCACATTGGCTGATTAAAGTTTTACATTGGAAGAAAATCCTTTAAACATCACTTTTTCCAGAACCGTTTGGCCAGGAAACATGAAATTAATGTGTAAGCATCTTTAAGTAGTGTAGATTCAAGTTTGTTCAAATCTTGAGACACAGGGTTTAGGGTGTAGCCCTTATGAGGGAAGTTTTGCATATATAAAAATCTTATCCAGAATAGAAATGTTTTATTTAGTCAAATTGACATGTACATGTAAGCATCTGCAAGTAGTAAAGATTTACATATATTCAAATATTGTCCGGGTGGGGTGGCGGGTATAATCTAGGAATTGCAATGGTAGATCGAGTAATAACTTTGAAAAAAAAAAGCTTTAAAAAATCTTCTTTTCAAGTATGGATTGATTGATTGATTGTATGTTTTTAACGTCCCTCTCGAGAATTTTACACTCATATGGAGACCCCACAACTTGCCGGTGAAGGGTTACAAAATGTGTCTTATGTTTGGCATGCTTTATTGATATAGTGACGTTCACAAGAAAATTTTAATCCCCCTTCTCCAACAAGTACGCTTTTAAATACTAAACTTATTTATGTATTTTAACTAGCCCCTGTGCTCAGATGAGAGATGTTGCCAATGAACCTCTTGTCTGTTTTATACTCTACAGCCCTTTACAAATGAATGTTGATTCCCTATGAAATTATATAATGTTGCGTTAATGGAAAAAATCAAACAATGCAATTTTATCATAATCAATATCAATCACTTTCACTAGTTGTGTTACTGCTTTTCATTACTTTTGTCTTCAATCATAGTGAAAATACAATATATAATAATTTTTAAAACAGAAAGAAGATTTGCAGAAAATATTTTACGAAGAACTAGAAAACTGTCTATCTGATGAACAATTTTTGAAGTACCTGATATCTCGAAGGAGATATCTCACAGTCGAATGCCCGCCAAAGAATTTGTCTACAGAACAACAGGACTCAATTGAATGCGTCAGACAACGTATAGTGGAAACTGTGGAAAGGATGCCACAATGGGGAGAAGTCATTCCTCTTAAATGGGCAAATCTTGAAAAAGTCTTAATTGGGATGAAGAAAAAAGGAAGAAAGGTTATTTTAGTACAACAAATAAAAGACTTAAAAAACGTTGATTTACCTAACGATAAAGATCTTGATGATGGCCTTCGGTTCTTACACGAAATAGGTCAAATTCTTTATTTTGCTGAGGAGAAAATGAAGAATATTATAATTGTTGACGTTCAGTGGTTTGTTGATGCCTTCAAATACATTATAACTGATGAAAATCATCTAGCTAGAATAGTGAGTAAAAATAAACGGATCAAGACAGGAAGAATTACTGAATCCGAACTGAGAGAAATATGGCAGTATACATGTACAAGAGACAACTCTTACATTCAGCATAAAGATGATATTTTACCATACATGGACAAACTTGGGTTAATGACAGAAATTGCGGATGATCCTAGCGGTAAAACATATTACATCCCGAGCATGAACAGAACTGAACTTAATGATGTATGTCAATATGCAATCAACAGAGGAAAAAAAACGTCCATTATGGTATTCCATTTCAAGACGTACTTGCCTCATTTTTTCTTCTTTAGACTGGTAGTAAACTGCTTTAGGGAATGGAAGCCCCTTGATATGGAGTTCTTTTGTAAAAATGCAGCATTCTACACGGTAGAAGATGCTAGCCATTACATTGCAATTGCTGTTAACCAAACGTCAATCCAGTTACAGGTTTTTACTGCAGATAAAGATATGGATCTGCAGTCCAAATGCGTCATACAGATCAGAGATACGATGGAACGTCTAATTAACGAAATAACGCAAACCTTTCACAGACACATTGAATATGAGAGGGGGTTTTCTTGTACAGATATAAACATTACAGACGAGGATGACGAGTATTTTTTGAGGGAAAGTCAAATTGTAGGAATGAAAACGATTACTGGGAAAGAAAAAAGACCGTGTCTTAAACATGTTCTCCGAAATCCGCATGATATTAACAAATCTAAAATGATGAAATTCTGGTTTAAATGAATCGCTACATCCTTTTCACATTCATAAAAATAATAAATACTGTGGAGAGTCTGATTACAGAAATAAAGCAAACTTTTCAGAGACAAATTGATTATGAGATTGGATTTTACTGCCAGAATAGCATTAAAGATGAGAATCAAGATTTTTTTAGTGGTGAAAGTGACGTTATGAAAGTAAGAACAAGTTCTGTTAAATAGCAAAGGCCTTGTCCAAAGCAAACCATGGATAACATACATCAATTTGACAAACAACGTACACTAAGATTCTGGTTCCCGAAAGAAATCATTTTCAATTCTTGCGAAGAAAAGGGAATGTTATATTTTATTTGATAAAAATCCTGCTAATGTTGAAAGAACATTTCTTTTATACTTTTGCTGTATATCTTTATGAGTAATTATTTAAAGTTATAATTTCAGCTCCGATTTCCTTTTTGTTCGTTATCAACATATCCTTTTTTGAGCTTTACTTAAATATCAGGTGTTAATTTTATAAGTCTGAATTTGTAAGTGTACTGCAATATATGAAATTGAAATACATGTAATGTAGATAATTTATAGAGTGTAAAAATCATTCACGTTTATTCAGCCTGAGTATAACTAACTCAGGTAGTATTATGAATTCAACAAATGTAGTCATTTTCCTATTACAATGTCATTAAATATGATTAACAGCAAAATTAGATAGTTCTCTTTATTATATACTGTTATGTCCAAAAATTTTGAAATGTATTTTTAGGACTCAGCAACATTTTCTTGATAAGATTTTTTAAAGATACATGTAAATAGCCAGGTGCATCAAATATTGCCTTGATTGTTCATTATTTTGTCATGATTTATTAACATGCTATAAATGGTACTAATTGTCAGTAATATGTTTGTATTCAAAATATCATTTTTCAACATTGTATATTATTTCTGTAATATTGTAATCATTGTAGAATTAAAACTTTTATTTTGATTTATTGCAAGCGCAAGTGAGCTTCATCCATTAAAGGTCCTAGGACGCATAATTGACGATATTTTCTGAATTTTATGGTATAATATCATGGCTTCAAAATATTATGTGGTATGTGTTGCTATTGATAGCATTTTAGCTTGGAAACATAATAAAATATATACCTTTTCTGGAAATTATTTAAACCACGAATTTCGGGACGCGCTTGATTGATACAGCCTTGCTCTTTCATAAAGCAAACTTTACTTTTAATACTAAAAAAAAGGTAATAATTTTTGTTGTGCATTAATAAATACATATGCAAACTAATTAATTACCGTATATTTCCATGTTAATTGCTATTGAAACATATAAGATTAGACATGATATTATACCAAAATTATGAGACAATATTAACTTCAAAGCTTTATCAAAACACCTTTAAAGCTGGCTATAAATATTTTATGGTAGATGTAAATGCACATATGTATTTTGCACGTCATTGTAAATAAATGAATAAACCGTTTGCACAAGACGTTTCCGAATTATTTGGATGCGACAACGTTTATACAAAAAATATCTCGTTTATATGTACATATAGTACATTTATTTATAAATGTACAACACTAGGGGTAAGTAATATATGCAAAAGCAACCCTGTTTATATGTACATGTACATGTATTAGGCAAAAAGAATTCACAGTCTGATTCTTATGTTTGATAATGCAGGAAAAACAATGTTTATGACGTCAATAAAGGCCGCCTTTAAAATTCCAAAGTCGCGCAGTGGTAAAAGCGTAATCTCCATAGAGTCTAGGAAAAGGAATTGATCCTAATTCCAACTCTTGGATTCAAATCTCATTGTGCGAGGTGGAGAAGTCTTCGAATGACACTCTATAGGCAGAGGTCCGTGTCTAAGTTGGTCTTTGCACAAGAACGATCCCTCGCTGTTCAATGGTCATACGTGCTGAGTAAATGATAATTTTCTTAGCCTTCCACAAGCAGGCGTTGCTGTCTCAATATTAGTAAAAAATTGGCGAGAGAGATTTAATCATGCAATACGTTTGACTGCAATGAAACATGTTTTAAAAAAGTTTTTTTTAAGAAAAGAGACGGAGCTAATTCATTTTTACCAACTTTGTCTCTTTTAAGGACCTGAAAACTGAATCCAAGACCATAATTTGACCAAAAGCCCAATGTACGAGTCTAAGCCCTGGACCAAGAGACCATGAACTTCACCATGAACCGTCCTTTATTTCTCCATTTTGTATAGCATCATAAAACAAGTTGAAATCAACATTTTACTTTAAAAAATCAAAACTTTGATACGTTCTCATTTATATGAAACAAAAAAAACATCGATGGACATTTAATTGTCGCCTGGAATAAAATCAAGTACACAATTGACATGAGTCTTTATCAGCAAAAACGGTTGGACATGTGTTATAAAGACATGCGTCTGATTGATGGATTGATTGATTGATTGTATATTGTTTAACTCCCTTTCGAGAATTTTTCACTCATATGGAGACCTGAATGATAGAAACAATAGTCGAATAAAAGACCAACTAAATCGATACTATTTAAATTTTATCAATTCCTCAAGTAATTGCATGCTGTAGGAAATAAAAATTAAAATCTGACACATGCATAACATATTTCCAAACATGTAGAAATAACAAACTGTGTATCCTACATTTTTATGCAATAAAGTAAATTTTAATGTTCTTAAAAAATATATGGTAAATGATAAGCAGCTTTAGGTATTAAGTACGGCTCCGTGTAAAAATCATGCAGATAGTACAGAAAAGGTGATTCATCGATAATATTTCAAATTCAAGAAAAGTGGGTTTAATATATTCATTTAGGTCTAAAATGAATATAAACAGTTGATTTTGATATAATTCTTCTTTTTTCATATAGCCAGGGATAAAGTACTTGAGGTGTAATTTTGTATAGATAGTGTGCAAATAATGCCTATTTCAGGAAAGAATATTTTTAAAACCCAAGAAGAAGTACAAAAACTTAATACATCATTAAAGTGAAAATGGAAGGCTTAATAAAAATTTACTTTAATATTTTTGTGCAAACGAAGTATTGAAAAGATACAAAGTGTTTCAAGGGGCGAAAGTATAGCCATGTGTCGTGTAGATCAGTAAATTCACCATAATGACGTTCTCCCGAAATGGTAATCGCCTACTGACACCATTGTGATCTATCTCAGAAGTTTAACATCTACGGTAATCCACCAGAGTGCAAGAGTAAACTCTCAGAGAGGGGTGGCAGTCCGATTTTGTCAGGTGAATCGACTTTGAGAGTGTAGATAATATACATTTGGACAGTTATATTTCAACAGGTAAGATCAGGTCTAGAAAAATTTCTTGATAAAGATAATTAAATTTGTAGCTTGAAATAGCTATGTAACTTTAATATCTTGACGGTGCGACCGTTAGGGCAAGTGCAGATTCTTATCCATTTTCATTTAGATTGGACATGTAAATCCGCGTATCACATTTGGTGCCTTTTAGACTCTGACGTCATATGACATCGTTTGTATGATGCTTTACCAAACCCAAGCCTGAGCAAGGCTGATTTTAATCAGTTTATGATTATCTTTCTATCTTTATTTAAAAATCAAGACAAGTTTATGATTCGTTTAACTTTTGTTGTTATGCTTGGGAGAACGTTGCTTTAGAGTTTGTGTATGCAGCGATGCATTGCGGGTCTAAATAAAATTACTGCGATAAAAAATTCTATGAAATGAATGTGCAGTAGTCTGAATTTTCTCTTTGCCCAGGCAATTGCATGCATCAATGATCACCTTGCGACCCTCGCTGCACTTGCTATAAATCTATTCAAATTAGCTTAGTAAAAGCTTTTTATATGCAGTCAGAAGTATTTTACAAGTCCTATATGACAATGTCTTATGAGTCTTTTAAAAAAACCCAAATCATAGATACTTAAATTGTAGTATTGCACATGTTGCAGCTGTTGAATACTTTTAATTAGGCAAAAGACGAATTTCCATTTTGTTAACAGCTTGGGTAAACTACCGTTAATGGAAGGCAATTTTCAGCACAATGTTTTTTTCTCTAGCATTCTCCAATTAACTGAATGAGTCCCCTTTAAGCATGACAGTCTACTATTTGTTATTACAAATCAAAAGCGACATACAGTTTTCGTCGGTTTACTGCATACTTTATTTATTTCATCACCAAAAACAATAGAGTTTCTTTTTTATTTTATACAGAAAAAATTGAAAGATTATTTTTCAAAGACACTGCTCAATGCTCACATTTAAAATAAAATTATTGTAGTTTTAATTGATAAATACAGTGGACCTTCAGATATCTGGACTATTTCACATCGAAACGGAAATTTTTAACGTTATTTTGTCTTGTTTAACTGGTAATTCGGGTATCTGAACACTTCACATATCCGGACAAATTGACTAGGAACCAAAGCGTCCGGATAAATGAGGTTCTACTGTAGTAGTTGCTTCCAATACGTACCATACAGATCTTGTGACATTTGCATGTCCTACTTTTGATATTTGATTGAGGGGTTAAATGAAAATTGTGCACCTTGTACTGCTGTCTTAAACTATTTAAAGAAAACTGATAGCCAATTTACATGCAAATTTAAGCTAACCTCAGATAATCTTGTGGTCTAGACCTGTGTGCGATAAGGCTTGAATAAGTATGATTATATGGTTAAGGCAGTGTTTGAAATAACTGTTGCTTAAGGATATGTGTACCTAACAAAAAAGTAATTAGAAAATTATAAAATGGGTATCAACAGATAGAGGACAAGTTCCTTGATTGAAAAACAACAATTTTGATATATGTACATGAGTTCGTTTCCATGGCAACAGTCCTTGATGATGACCATGTTTTCAAAGTTAAAAACGATGTAGAAAATTACACTAAAATGAAAGAAAGACATGAAAAACTTATAAATTGCAGTTCAAATTAATTTATTTGCCATAATATGAAAGATTGGTGCATAAACATACTATTCATTTTTTCCCAATAAAAATAATAGCTAATAAGCCAATAATTACAGTCCAAATTTCCTCTGGCCTCTAAAAAATTGCCTATTTTTTCTGAACCTTGACTATTAAAAATGTTATAAAATCACACTTAATATAATTGGAAATTTTATTTTATAATTTCGTTTTAAAGAAGTGATGTTTACCTACGTGAAACAGGGAAAAAATTGGTATGTACATGAATTGGATAAAAAGATATGATAATCTGAATTTCCTCTGGCGTTCTCTCAAAAACTGACCGTAAAGCACATTTATTGGCAATAATTGCTAAAATATCAATCAATAAATTATTCAGTTTAATTTTAAATAAATTATGCGTAAAAATAAAATTTAAAGTCTTACATGCTTATTCTTTTTCATAGAAAAAGTATCTGGTATACACATAATTACAGTCCGAATTTCCTCTGGCCTCTAAAAAATTGCCTATTTTTTTTTTCAACTTTCACTGTAAAAATCTTATAAAATCACTCATGATATAATTGGAAATTTTGTTCTTCAATTCCATTTTAAAAAAGTGATGTTAAGCTATGTGAAAAAGGGAAAAAAAATTGGTATGTACATGAATTGGATAAAAAGATATGATAATCTGAATTTCCTCTGGCCTTCTCTCAAAAACTGACCATAAAGCACATTTATTGGCAATAATTGCTAAAATATCAATCAAAAATTATTCAGTTTAATTTTAAGTAAATAATGCGTTAAAATAAAATTAAAAGTCATACAAACACAGGATGAAAAGCCAGGTTTCCCAAATTTGGAAACCCGATGGAAACATATGGGAATCGTGACATCAGTAGTTTCCATATAGTTTCCATTTTATGGAAACCACATAGTGGTTTCCACATAGATTCCCGACATGGAAACAATCAACCTGTGGTTTCCCGTAAGTTTCCCAAGATAGGAAACCATGGAAACATACCCCGGTGGTTTCCACATAGATTCCCGACATGGAAACAATCAACCTGTGGTTTCCCGTAAGTTTCCCAAGATAGGAAACCATGGAAACATGCCCCGGTGGTTTCCATGTAGATTCCCGATATGGAAACAACCAACCTGTGGTTTCTTACGATAGGAAACCATGTAAACATGCCTCAGTGGTTTCCATACAGATTCCCGACATGGAAGCCACCAATGTGTAGTTTTCCCCATGTTTCCCAGGCAGGGAAACTTTGAAAGTATATATCAACTGAATACTAACCCACCTACCTTTTATTTTACAAAAAGTTAAATATTTAATTATGTTACCATATTTTTACCAATTATAGAAATATTTCAAAAGTATTTACAAACTGTATCAAAATAATTAACTTCAAACAGTTAAAATAACTAGATGTGTATTTCTAGGTGATTAATTTAATATTTCAGCACCGTGAACGCAATTCAATTTTAATTTAATTTTATTTAACTGAATTTTATTTAATTTAATTTTGAATTTGATTTATCACATAAGTTTTGGTAAACTCGTATAGAATGCGTGAAGTGGAATAGAAAAAAGTAAGTGCATGCAGTTATGTAGAAATCAATCATTTCCGATCCCACTTTCTTTAAGTTGTCTATGATGTATGTTCCTTTGAAAAATGGAAGAGCTAAGGAAGGGTACATTTAATGAAATTATTTACGGAAAAGGTTTACTAGAAAGATCGATTAAAAAGTAAATTAAGAGGACAGATGAGACGTTCCTCAATAAAATAATTAATTTTTTTCCCAATATTTTGCAATTGACATTGAAGAATTATTTTTACATAATTACATGTATTCACAAGACATCAAGGTACCTTACCAGGCATTTGTGTTAGATACAAAAGGTTAGCATTTCTTATATACCGAGGTAATCCGTCAGGAAAAAAAAATACTTCAGTTGGTTTGTCAAAATTACATTTTTAGTGTTTCAAGTTTTTAAATACAAGTTTAGAAAGTGATAAAGATTTTGTTTTAATATGAATTAATATATTAATATAAACTGGTCAGATAAGAATCATTCATCGAATTGGCTGGGGTTGAGTATTATCATACTAGTGTTTTACTATTAATAGTGAATATTGTTTTTTTTTAAATTTATTAAATTATTATTTTTAGTATTAGGGATGGTGGGTTGCTTTTCATTTTTTCTTTGAGAAGCCTCCCCACCCCCCCGTCACTATGGTCGGCCTGTGTAATTAGGGACACCTGTCCTCACGTGCCATTTCAGGTGGAGACACGTGCCGCGAAGACACCTGTCACTGTGTATTTTTTGTATATTCTATGTGAATTGAGACGGTTTTGTAC
This sequence comes from Saccostrea cuccullata, assembly GCF_032062105.1. NCBI lineage: Eukaryota > Metazoa > Mollusca > Bivalvia > Ostreida > Ostreidae > Saccostrea > Saccostrea cuccullata. Next base: position 51,103 of record NW_026936320.1, read on the forward strand.
CTAAAGGGAACAATGGGCTGTTGTCGAGCATGTACACACACAGTCTCCGATCAAAAATTCTTTTAAATTAAGATGATGATTCGTGTTTCTTTTATCATTTAAAAAATCATATATTCCATAAATAAAGTGTTATACAAGAGAACATATTTATAAAATAGCCTACATTTAAGAAGTTCAATGGAAGAACAAACTATATTTAGAATTTTTATTTCAATTTTCATTACTGATTTAAAATAAAACTATCCTCTTTAGAAATTAAATAATTTTCTATAGGTATTGAATAGATCTTAATTCTCGTCGTGTATAATTATATTAAATCAGAATGATGTTAATAGATCAATGTGAAATCAAAACTGTATTTAATATAATTGTTGATGGGTTTTTGTGTGAAATTTGTAATCTAACGTACAAAGACATTTATTAGATAAATGTTTATAATATAATTCATCACATAAAACGATATTTTTTTTTCTTTCCTTTTTTTGTTTAAATATGTACGCAGATCCCCGTGTAGTAAACGCCTGCACTTTTCGCATGAAATTACAATGTAGGGTCCTAAATGCACATACATTATATTTAACAAACTTTAAAATTTTCAGCCATTTCTTTTCTCCAAAGGCCATTGCTCTAGATAAAGAAAAGTCTATAATATTTTGCATGATTTTGTTTTCCTTAAGAACAATGGCTTTTAAAGCAGTGCATGCTAAGGCAATCTATTAAAAGAATTAATTGTATAATTAATCCATTGTATAATTGTCACGATTGTATTTTTGTGCAGTTTTTGTTGATTTCATTCTATAGAGGAATGAAGTTTGTCAATACTTCAACAAACATTTCTTTATCTGTTGTACACTACTTTATTTTTATTCGCCGACATGCTACTCTTATAAATAAAAAGAAACAATAGACTCGATCTTCAGACCTGTAGGAAAGTAATTTCCGTTAGAGTAATAAACTAACCGGGATTTTATTTTTACTAGCAAACCTTACCAGATTTCTTAACGAAAAAAAAAAATTAAAGAAATACAGGGCGGGACCAGCTAAAGCTGTATGCATAAGTACAGCCCTGCACATCAACGAGTATAAATGACTTTCGGCACAATATTTCCCATGACTTAACTTATACCAATCATGACTAAAATACTGAGTTAAAATACTGTTATATTTTCCTGCCTTTGATAAGATGTCAGTTTTGTTCCACCTAGAGAAATAACTCTCCTAAGAAAAAGGTTTTCAACATTCTGATTCATTTACTAACAATTTTACGTGTTAAAATATGTTGGAATTTTTTTTTAGCTAAAGACCAAGGAGTTTAAAGTACAATGTACATGTAGGAATTAGAGAAAAGTCTAGCAGGTCCTCCAGTAATATTGATAGCAGGCTCAAAATCTAATTAAACCCCGAAAAGGAGGGAGTTCAGTTAGTAATTTAACCCCCCCCCCCCAAAAAAAAAAAACACAACAATTTATCAGCAATGAATTGTTAATCACCGAACTTTTCAATCATCACTATTGAAATAAAAAAAAACTGTTCTTGATAATCATATTATAATTGTAGCTCATTTTCATGCCTTTTATGATTCCTGTGGAAAGTTCACAATAAAAAAAGTGTGCTTTGAAAAATTTAACATCTTTTGGTGTGACATTATAAATTCATAATCATACATGTAACAGTTAAAAGAAGCGGGGAGAGGGGGAGGGGGGGGGAGTTACTTTCAGCAAGGACGATCACTAAGCCCCGAAACCCATATCCCGAAGGCAAATAAGTTGAGGTGTCAAGCAAGAAACAATTTTTTTTTGCTCTTGCCTCGTGTATCTAACCGCTTTTTTTTCTAAATATACTAGGCCTACACATCATATCGGCAAATTAAAATATTTAAGAGCCCTCTTTTTATTCCATGGAAAGGGGAAAACTTAATTAAATTCTAATATAAGATCTCATAATCACACTTAATCATAGTGAATATAAACAGTTTATATTTCCCATCCTGCATCGCTCTGTAGGCGCTTTATTTCATTGGTCAATTTCCCGAGGCGCCATTTTTGGAGGATCGAGAAGGACGAAGAAGAAGGTGTAAGCAGCTGGTAAATTTGTAAAGTTAAGATGGTTTCACCACCCAGTGTCTTTAAGACTGTGATAAATGCAATGGCCAACGATGAAGGATTAGTGTACGTATATTTTTGTTAACTTTTTACGGTAAATAGTTGTAATATTTGGCAACAACAAATCTTCACTATTGGAGGCAACTTTTGTTCTGACGCCATTTTGAAAAGTTGGATACCTAAGTTTTAAATTGTTAAGTGTATATATTGCAGAGAGAAAGAGAGAGACAGAGTGAGAAAAAAAATGAGACAGTGATATAGCATAACTTAGATTAAGGAGGCCCCAAATATTAAGGGCACCGTGCATGTACATGCTTTAGAACTGTCGTAAAATGGCAACGTTTCGCCTTTTATCATGTTTATTAAAATGTATGCTCCATATGTATGTTCTCTCTCTATATATAAATGAATACTTTTGGGAATTAAAAAAAATATTTTTTAACTCCGCTCAAATTATCCGGATGATAATAGTTACACCGAGCATGGTTTCGTAATTAAATTCAGACTGTAGAACATCCGGTTTGAATACATGTGTTTTCTGACTTTTCGGATAGCCAGCTCTTGTTTTTTTTTTAACTTACGACTTATGGCAAGGTATAGATTTAATATTTTTGGTTCAAAATTTTGATAAAAGCATCGATATTTTCACAAAAAGTGTCTTCAATCTCTGCTTATCCGATTAAATATAACTTGGCACACAAGTAAACTATACTAAGAGACATAATTCTGTGCATCAGTTTTTGATAAGTACAAACCAGTAGAGCTACAGTCTCGACAGAGACTTCTGGTTATTTTTTCTGCCATCCCGGTTGTTGCTAATGCTATTACATAATTAGTTTAAATTAGAATGCAATAGTACCTGGACATAATTTATCATTTCAGAGAGAAGAAAACTATGTGACTTTAAAAGAAAACCAGTGAGATAAAATCATAGAAAATGTATGATGATTCAGGATGTGGTCATTTGGTAAGTGGTAATTCATTCATGATTAGTATGTATATGACAATTGCCTAAAAAAAAAGATTCTAAATTTTTATTTAAATACTGAACTGTGGTATATCAGCTGTGAGCTACAAGAAGTTTTATGTAAAAGCTAGGGCTGAAACAATTTGCCCCCTCCATGTTATGTGTGTATTGCTATGATTGGCATACAATCAGTTCTCTAATAGATACACTTCAATAAAACTTGACGTCTTGAACCTGAATTGAACAGGAAAAAACTCTGAGATCTCTCCAAAAATTGGAATGAAAAAAAGGAAATGCTTATCAACTGATATCTTGCTGGTCAGTATTTTGATTACTTAAAGGAAGCTCTAAAAACTGCACACTAAAGTAAGTTACTTGAAAAGTTGTTAATATTTTCAATCTTCAAAAATATTGGACAATTACGATCTGTATCTGTATTGCCAGAGTATGAGGGCAACATGAAAATCATAATGAACATGTTCATACAGATTTTATTTCTAAGATATTGTCCCTCAAAGTTGATGCGGTTAAAGAGGGAAAACAGCTTCTTAAGCCGGTTGACCCCAGATCGACCCTATGAAGGGGAATAACTTTTGTAAATGTGAAAGTCCTTTATGGTATATCATATAGATCTAAAACTGACTGAATTTTGATCAGCCAATTCATGAACGTGATGAATAGATGTAAATAATGTTGGTCAATATATGCAAAAAAAAAATTAAATTACTTGTTTATATATACATTTGTGGTATCTCTCCCATTGAAGTTTATAAACTTGTTATTTATTTCTTAAATAAACTGAGCGTACATGCAATACCGGTATAAAATTACTCATAAGATACATGTATACTTAAACCATGATAAAATCACAGGTGTCCAATGCAGCATATGATAAATCATTTACATACAAGTACATGTGTATATATACTGTAATACATAATACAATATTGCATTATTTTTAGGTCCTGTTATGTGGATGCCCTAAGACAGTGTCTACCCATCACTCCTCTGATATCACTCGTTCTGTGCATATTTCTCTCTCAAACCTAAACTACAGAGAGCCTGTGGATAGAGGATGAAGAGTGACCTTGGACTAATTTTCTAGGTCAAAGGTCAGTATCAAAATCTACTGTATATCTTTATCAAAAATCGTAGTCCTGAGTATATTTCTCCCCTGGTGTAATCTAGCTTTTGTGCAATGGGTTGGAGGGTCAGCAATGATCTTCGACCAATTTCTAGGTCGAATATCAAAATTAAAAAAAAATCTCTCCCTAATATTTTTGTTATTATAAAGGGTATGTTTTCTCTCAAACTAATCAAACTTAAAGCAGGGTTCTTAGTATGAGATACATGAAGTAATATATTCTCAATGACATAATAAGGCTGAAAACATTATTTATATTATGTTTGTTTTTTTTTCACTTATCATAAAGCATTAAATATTAAAGAGATACATTAAGTGCTGAAATCATATGTATAATGGTCATGGAAAGTAATTATTGATATTGGTATATTAAAGGACATTGACTGATCTTTCAGATTTCTAAGTTATATTCAAGCATTATAATTCTGACATCATATTGCAGATCATAGGTAATTTGAAGAAAACCAGGAAACTGATGTTGAAAGAAGTACTGAATGACCCTTATGAATGGACTTAAATGTGAAAGACTGTTCCATTGTTTATCTAAGATATATGAATTTATTTAATATTTTGATATCATTGAAAAATTCAGTTACAGTTTTTGTACATCAAATGAATTATTAAACTTATAAAATGGTAATGCTTTTTTCTTTTACATATAATAATTTTTTTTGATAGATTTTTAAAAGAATACGCCTTATTTCACATTGTTTCCTTTAGAAAAGTTAGGGAATCTTCCCAGTAATTTCCATTAGGAATGGGACTCCAGATAATTCCACCAAGTTTCTGCCACACAGAAAGTGCTACACAAGTTCCATATAGTTTCCTGAGTCAAGGAAACTTCAGGAATCATAAGGTTTCACGAGCTTCCATGTAGTTTCCCATAAAAGAAAACCTTAAGATTCCATCAAGTTTCCATTCCACGGAAACCACTACGCTCATATTCCGTATGGTTTCCTTAGTCAAGGAAATTTTAGGAATCGTGAGGTTTCCCGAGCTTCCATGTAGTTTCCCGTATAAGGAAACCTAAAGATTACATCAAGTTTCCATTCCACGTAAACCACTACGCTCCGATTTCATATGGTTTCCTGAGTCCAGGAAACTCAGGGAATCTTGAGGTTTCCCGAGCTTCCATGTAGTTTCCCGTATAAAGAAACTTAAAGATTCCACCAAGTTTCCATTCAACAGAAACCCCCTACGCTCCGATTCCATCAAGTTTCCTGATTCTGGAAACCAGTGGAATCTTCAGGTTTCCCATTACGGGAAACTACATGGATGTTCAGGAAACTTCAGGTTTACAGAGGTTTCCGTGGTTCGGGATACCTTATGGAATCGGAGCGTAGGGGGTTTCCGTGTCACGGAAACTTGGCGGAATAACCTAGCATCCGCTACGGAAACCACTGGGAAACATGATGTAAACTTGGGGTTTCCATATGGTTTCCATAAAGTTTCCCATGATGGGAAACCACTTTTTTCACCCAGTGAAAGTTTTTCTTTTTTTATAGATAAAATATCTGGTATGCACATAAATACAGTCTGAATTTCCTCTGGCCTCTTAAAAGTTATCTTTTTTTCTCAAACTTCACTGTAAAAATCTTATAACTTGATCTAATTAGAACTTTTTTTCAATACCAGTTTAAAGAAGTGATGTTTATATTTGTGAATGAGGTATAAAATTGGTTTGTACATGAATTAGAAAAAAAGATAAAATATCTGAATTTCCACCGATCTTTTTCCAAAATCTGACTTTTAAAGCACATCTGTATGTGATGATTGATAAAAATCAATAAAGAAATTATTCAGTATAATTTAAAATATCTATAGTAAAACTCGGTTTTAATGAAATCACTAAGACCTATAAAATTACTTTGCTATAACGGTTACCATAATTCGCTATATCAAACAAATTCATTAAATTTATATAGCTGGGGATCTAAAATAAAGTTCGCTATATCCATGGATTTGCTATTTCCGTGTTTGCACTAATAGAATTTAGCTGTAACATGTTTATATAGATATTTTTAAAAAAATTTTAAAAATGAAATAATAAAAAAAATTTATAGTCTTTATGCACTAAGGTTTACATGGTAAGAAAAAGGCCACACAATAAAACTAACATTACAATGACATATTTTGGCACAGATCTAATTTCCAATGTAATTAATATTAGAATGTACAACATATGGAGATATTGGACACCATTTAAAAATAAAACACAAAAAAAGAGAAGTTTGTTCTTGTCAAACAGAATTATTTCTTTAACCTTGACAAAAGTTTCTACATGTACAGTGTGTTCTATAAAAGTTAGCTTTCCTGTCATAATGAATTCTTTTCTTTGCCTTTCAACTGCAAGCTTTTTTTGTCACATACTTTGTTCAAATAATGATCACTGTAGGTGTAGGTCTTTTCTGAAGCAAATACTTCAGCCTTTGCTTTGTGTTATGTCCCTCTCAAGAATTTTTTTCACTCATATGAAGACGCTACCACTTGCTGGTGGAGGGCTGCAACTTATTACCTACACTCGGTACTTATGACCATTGAGCTGTGAGGGATCTTTTTCAAGCCAACATCTACTGCAGCAGGGGATCTCAGTTTATGCAGTCTCATCCAAAGGACTGGCCTCCATGTTCTACAGTGCTCTTTACTTTGAGAAAATAGAGAGCTGCTCTAACAACTGTGCCATGCAGATTTCAGGCTTTGACACAACAATACCATTCTTAGCCTAGAAAATAAATTTCATTTTAGTTTTAAACTTCATGTCTTAATGGTGTGTATGGATATATATAGTAAACATGTAAATAAGTAATATCTACCAGGGGTATTTAAAACTTGAATTGTTACTTTATTGTCAATCAGTTTATGAATTTGAAGCCTTTGCAGTTACTGATACATGAATTTATAAGGATTGACTACTTGACTATTGAAATTTCATAATGTTATACTACTGGATTTTTTATTATCATATTTAAAAGTTACATGTAAAGGGAGGACCATTTGATTCTGAGAATAGATATTGGGATTAATCTGACCTAGAATATTTACACTGAAATATGTACATTGTTCTCTACAATGAAGCTCCCCTCCCCCTTACATATAATATTTTTAATGAAACAAAATAATTTGTCATAATTTGTCTCTTGTGATCTTGGAAAAAAAACCTGACACTTCATATTCTGTCCATATCAAGGCAAGAAACTAAATATAACATCCTTCACACAATCAGACTCAAATGCATGTTGAAGATCACTCCCTCATTTTTTTAATCTTAAAAAAACTATTTTTTTCATTCACTCCTACCCATTCTATTGTTTGCAACACACAGAGATCTTTTCATTCATCTGGATCCACAGGAACAGCTATCTAGAGTTGAGTAGGTGGATTTTAACTGCTGACATATGTTGATTCTTTTCCTTCTCTATACCTGTTCAAATAAAAAGATATGTCACAAAATTATTCAATTTGGTTGAAGGAATAAATTGGTCGTCATTTTACACATAAATGTCATATCTTAAATAGTACATCATTTTAAAATAAGACAAATTTTGCACTGCACAGACTATAAATTACATAGTGTTTTAGTGACAGGGTACACGATAATACCTGCATAGTAAACTTTATACCTGGCGAGACGGAGCCGAGTCTACTGACTAGGTATCATCCCGCACTCAGTCACTAAAATACTATGCAACGAATTAACCCCACCAATGGAAAAATTATGTATTATCTGTGGTTTATACAGAATATAAATGTTTTTCTCTGCTACATGCTTCATCATGCTTATACGAGGGTTGATCCAAAAGTTCGTGGAATTTTTTCATATTTTATTCATTTTTAAGTTGAATTGGTTGAAAATTACAAATGAAAATATAGACACTTGATGAATATTTTAGATTTTAAAATAGTTTAAATATCTTTGATAGTAACCCTATGGCAGTTGCCATAGAAACGGTTGTTTGGTAATGCGGGGGAGACATTAACACGTTCATTTTCATTTTAATTCTTAATAACCCTAACCCTAACCCTGAGATTTAAACCGGTCTGTGTGGTATATAAACGAAAATTATGTCATTATTACGATTGCTTGGTCTTTTATAAACCTTTGTGTGAAAGTTTTACTGATTTTAATGGATATTTAGTTTATTAATTTATTATTTATGGTTCACCTTTTAGTTGTTAGACAACGTCAAATTTCGGTAAAGTCATACGTTTTGTGAAAAATCCGGGACCACTCTTTCTTAAACGCGTATATAATAGACAAAAGCCTGGGAAAAAATGCATTTAGTGACTGGTTTTTCGGTGACATGAGAAATTTAAGAAAATAAAACTGCCATGGACGTTGATTAAAGGAGTGGTGGCTTTTTGGAGACTGTTTTAGGTGCAGATCCCCTTAAACAAACTAAAAGCGTTAATGGACGTTGTCGGCTGCGGTACTGTTATTGTTATTGCTACTTAAATTGGATCATTACTGGAACATCATATGGAAAGATGGGTAGTTTATAGAAATATGAGTAAAAAATGAAGATAAGTTGGCGCGAGAGGAAACCCAGGCTTTTTAAAGAAAAAAATAGAGAAAAAGACAGCTTTTTGTAGAATTACGAATTCAATTTAAATTAGCGTGAGTTGCATGTATAACGTGACGTGACATATCTAACTTGACGTTACGTCGAAGTCTCCCCCGGGTTTCACAACTATCCATTTTCAGAAAGCTCGTGTGACCACATTGGTAATTGAAAAGTAGTAAAATTTTCCAATATTGTTGCATAATGACTCTATATTATGAATATGCCTGTTGTTTGCTTTCATCAAATCGCTGATAAAATTTTAGAAAGAAATTCCACGAACTTTTGGATCAACCCTCGTATTGTACATATTATGACATCACGTTGTGTTAGTTCTGTAATGTTGTGTTCGTGCTAAAATGATGAACTGATCAGTACGTGTTATAGGTTTTCAGTAAAGAAGAAAATGATTCTCTCATTATTTATGCTACTTACATGTATAACTTTAACATTGCCAACTGCAAACACTAAAAATATTAATCTTGTGGATTTGAGTTGTTCAAAGTGTTCCAAAAGAACTTTACATCGACCTTGTATTGATTTACAATTGACTAGGTATAAATAATCTACTTCCTTTAATAACTTGACAGACTCCAAGCTATCGTAAGTCAGGATTTCGTCGAAAACCCAAAGAGATGGTGAAAATACATGTATATATATGTATGTCAAACTGATTTGTCTATAATGTAATTTGGTTACTTAGCCATCGAATTGCTATTTCAGCATCTGTTCAGTATTTGCCTAATTTGGTAATATTTTACACTGGTAAACAAAGAGTAAATTCAATAAATAACTTATGAAAATTACATTTCAGACTATTATAAAACCGTGTATTTTTATTGAATATATCTGTGAAAAATGTGCAAATTTTCTGTAGGCTAATATTCGAATCATTGTTGATCCCGGCTTGAAACAGAGGGTAAATTGAATTTCGATGATGTTATACAGCTATAAATTACAACCTAATAATAAATAAATGTATAAGGTGTCAGGTCAACTCCGGTTATCCATGTGTTGTGTTTGGTTATATTCTGCTGTTAGTTTAGGCCTACTTACGTGAAAAACAATGAAGTACAACGTGGAACTGCATTCGGGGTGAGTGTGACATCGCTTGTGCAGTTGTTACACGTAACAGAACGGCACCAATCTGTATATTTTCGTCTAAATATAACAGAATAATCTATTTTCGGCGTATAAACTGCTTTTTTCCTTGCAAATGCATCCGCATTCTTCTCTTCAAAACATGGCGTCGCAAATCGGCTAGGTAGTAATGTCGTAAATTATCGGGTTTGGAACAGTCAAACAGCCAAAATTAATCAAATTCATGCAATGTTGATTTAGTTAGGCATATTTTACTATTTAATCACTGTTAAATCCTTTAAACTTGTGTTTAAGCAAAATCATATGATCTATTATCACGACATTGACCGTTCCCATCTTCCGCAGTTCGAGTTGCGCGGTGGATTCAAAAACGTCAGGTTCACCTATCCTTAACTGCCTGAGATGCACAAATTTTGTCAAAGGCAAACATATTTCTAAAAGATTACAAATTTAACACCTGACTGGACATGTAAAACTTTACAGAAACTTGAACCTTGATCATGACTTTTGAATGAAAAAAAGGGCTTTTCTCATTGGGATTCATAACCAAGGCACACATGGAGCTTAAAAAATAGAGAAAAAAGGTGGGAAAATATGTCATGCAACCATTTAAGATTTTTTATGAAATAACCGCATTATATAAACTTGATATTCCGTGTAAAGTAATTTATAAAAACAAAATAACCATTTAGTACCTTAATAATAATGTAGCATAAACTAAAGTGTTCTAAATCATTTGATGAATAATAAATACATGTATATGTATATTGTAATTATTATTTTAGGAATAATGAAAAATAAAATATTTAAAGCTGTCAAAAAGCAAGGATTAGAGTTCAGTGGATTCCATGATGGTACTTTGGATGATGTTATTCAGGCAGCAATTCTCTTCCCAAGGATCTTAAGTGCTTTTAGAAGAGGCTAATAATGAAAGGGCAGTCACTTACTACAGAAGAGAAGCAGGGGAGATTAGTGATATTCTGAGTGGCATGATTGCACCTTACAAAGATGTAAAACTTTTAAAATTGTGTTTACATATACAATGATTATATAATAAATGTATCTAGCAATCAATATCAATATGATTAATATTTTCAAATGTTTTTTTTCACAACATTTTACTGTTCATTAACGAAAAAAATAATTTGTGTTGTATTTGAATTTGGAAATGTAAAGGAATTTATTTTGAAATGTAAACTGATATTCTAACATGTCTGTAAACATGTACTTGCATGTGTACATGGTGTATATATTGGACACTGACAAAAGATGATGCTACTTCTCTTTTTTTGTAGAATTATTAATCACAATGATTTTTGTGCAAATGATTTTTTTTTTATTTTCCATAGGGTATGGTATCTATGAAACCTACTCAGCCTTTTGGTTTGGCTATTTATTAAATCATAGATATATATTATTTTCTTGATACCCGGTAACTGAAATCCTCAAAACATGATGTTTTGTTGTTTTTGATCAACATGAATTATCTCCCTTTTTCAAGTTGAAATTAGAAATAATACTGTACAGAAATATATTTTGATAAATGAAAATAAATAATTGTGTTGTATTTGGATTTGGAACTATAAAGAAATTGTTTTGAAATGTTATTTATGTTTTAACATGCATAAATATATACGTGACATTTATTCAACCTTGACGAAAAAGTGAATTTCCAAATTTTTGAATGAAACTCTTCAATGACTATTGGAAATTAATGATCATTTGTACAAAAATATTATTTTATTTGCCATAAGGTTTGGTGTCTATGAAATAAGTGCTGCCTTTCTGTTTGGCTGTAGTGTATTTTTTCTTTCAATTTTTTTTATCATGTAGCTGAATTTAGCTGTAAATCCTTTTAAAATTGAAAATGTAAGTTTTTCTCGACATGGATTATCTCCCCTTTTCAGCTTAAAATTAAAAACTATTACTGGACGTGGTAATATTTGGATTGATTATGAAAAGTAAATAATGAATTTGTATTTGAAATTGGAAATATATAAAAAAATGGTTTTGAAATGCTATTTATTTTTTACATGCCATCATATATGGCATATATTGGACTGAGACAAAAAAGGTGAAATTACCATTTTTGGTACACAAATCATCACTTATTTTGGGAAATTCATAATCATTTGCACAAAAATGTTTGTATTGTTTTATTTGCTTTAGAATATACTGTTTATGAAGCTACCATGGCCTTTTGGATTAGCTGTGGGGTTTTTAGAAATTTTGGATTTTCTCCCCTTTTTAGCTTAAAATTAAAAACTATTACTGGTAATAAAAATATTTTGACTAGCTATGAAAAGTTAAAAATTAAGATGTATTTTAATTTGGATATATAAAAAATGGTTTTGAAATGCTATTTTTTTTTTTTACAAGCCAACATATATGGCATATATTTGACTTTGACAAAAAGGCGAAATTACCATTTTTTGAACAAAATTCATCAGCTATTTTCGGAAATTAATAATCATTTGCACAAAAATGTTTTTATTATATTTTTATTTGCTTTAGAATATAGTGTTTATGAAGCTACCATGGCTTTATAGATTAGCTGTGGAGTTTTTAGAAATTTTTGACAGATAAAAATCCTCAAAAATGGATAATTTACAGTTTTTGCAAATATGGATTATCTCCCCTTTTTAGCTTAAAATTAGAACACATTACTGGTAAAAAAAAATATTTTGACTAGTTATGAAAAGTAACTACTTATGAACAGTGGGACGGAGAACTTCGGAATGGACATTTTTCCGAACTTGTGCACCCTTTTCCTTTAAAGCTATCATATTAGGGTTTTTTTATATGGTGGGGTTTTTATAATCAAATTGATTTATGAAAAAAAAATTCAACATTTTCTGCTAGTTTTTGAGATATTTGAGATCAAAAAAAAAATCCCATGGGGAAACATGAACTTAAAAATACCACACAAAAAACCCCTTCAAAAACCCCATGGGGTTTATTTTTCACCCCATAGGGTTAAATAACCCATATTATTTTTCGTGGGGTTTTTTAACCCACGTCTCACTAAAAAAAATTATTTCTCTTAATGCTTGTAATCATGGTAAATTATCAAGTAAGAATTATGAAATAAATATTAACCCCATGGGGTGAAAAATAAACCCCATGGGGTTTTTGTGAGGTTTTTTGTGGGGTATTTCCCCATGGGATTTTTTTTAACTCAAATATCTCAAAAACTAGCAGAAAATGTTGAATTTTTTTTTCATAAATCAATTTGATTATAAAAAACTCCACCATTTAAAAAAAAACCCTAAGATGATAGCTTTAAAGGAAAAGGGTGCGCAAGTTCGGAAAAATGTCCATTCCGAAGTTGTCCGTCCCACTGTTTATGCTGTATTTGAATAAAAAATAAACATAAAAGTGTTTAATTTTTTAGTTTTCTTTTTATTTAATCTTCAATATTGATAATTCTGCCTGTTTTTTAGAGGAAATTTCAGCCATTTTTTGCCCAAAACACTTAATCGGTTGCCATGGATACCAATGGCAGAATTAAAAAAAAAATTATAATTTTTTTTGGAGTATCTTAGCATACTCTACCAACATGCAAAGTTTGAAAAAAATCTTAAAACCCCCATGAATCACCCTCTGCATGATTTTTACACGGAGCCGTACGTAAATTTGGAAAAAAACAGATAATATTTTAAAAATGCCCTTTGATAAACGTTAGGAATTTTACTTTCTATCGTCAACATCCCTTACGTATGAAGCAATATACCTTTATCACCTGAGCACTGAGTTTAGGTATCTCAGTTGATTCGATACACAAGAGCATGCTCTACATCAGAACAATTTCTAAGGCGATGTTGATTAAATTAAATTATGTCAAACAAGTTAGCGTAACAAGAATATCACCGATCTCGTTTAAAATCATTATTTATTTCCTAAGTTCTATGGTGTATACAATGACCTTGTCAGCAAATATAATTTATCATTGGGTCAAATACTGACTGATGTTTTTCATACTAATTGTTAGTCCTTTATTTATACAATGAATTGACGAAAAATTTAAGTGACTCGTGCTCACTCCTCCCTGGCACCTGATCTCACCTCTGATGTTTTGGAGGTACGTGTTTGCTCTGCTTCTATTATTGTTTTATTGACTTTTGATTTTGATTTTGAATACTGTTCATTATCTCCATGTTTCATGGAAGTAAACATTTGTGGATCTGATAATTAATGAAAGGAAAACACATTTTGGTTTTTAGTTCTTTAATGAATAATTAACCTGTAAATCAGAATAGCCCCCCACCTCAATCCCAAACAGAAAAACGAAAATTCATGTATGGAGCAGTCCAGTCCTCCGGGCTTCAATAGTATATTTAAGGAATGACTCTACTTCATGGCCAAATTATTCAGGTACAGTAAATCACTATTTATTCGCGAGAACTTTATTTTCGTGTAAAAACGCGAGACAATATGCTCGCAAAAATTTTATTATCGCGTTTAATAGTATTCCTTGAGAAAATATTGAACAATGACCACAATTCGTGAAAAATTTGTCTCCCAAATAAAGTCAATGACTATCTCACGAAAATAAGGTGTCGCGAAAATTAAGTGATCTACGGTATTACCTGGTTGTTGTGAGCTAACGCTTTATATAGTGCTCGGAATTACAGTCATTCCTTTACAATTTAATTAATTTTCAGCAAAATAATCATGATAAAACAACAATTTGCCTCTCACAGCACATAAAGTACGTCATTTTTACCAGTATAACGTCATGTTTACAAGTTCATCGCGACGAGTGCTTTGTCTACAACAAGCTACATGGGATTTAACTAGCAACTTTTTTGATGCATTGATAAGTTATAATGTTGTTTATCATGCTAATACTGTTCAGCGTTGCAGATTATTTCATTTACACGTATAATGAGAACTACATAAATATCATATTTTTGTCTGAAGTCATAGTATACTTTTCCGTATAAATTAGGCCCCGCCCCCTTATTCAAGCCTTAACAATGCTGCGTGGTCGCCGGACCCGCGAGCACGTAATTTATAACTTTCCACAAAATAATATTAAAAAAGATTTCCCGCATCCGGAATATGTTGTTCCGTTTTCCGCATCATTTTCGACTTTTACTTTTATTTTTTTTTCTCCAAGTCACAGTTGCGTTTTAAATCAATGCTTTTTAAAACGCAAGTGTCTATATTCCTGAATTACATTGACCGTATCACAAATCTTTGGCGCCGGATTGTCAGTATTCATTTGTATTCTAGCAGGAATATATTTAAGAATGCCTGTGCTTGTCATGTAGAAAAACTTAGTGATCAGGAAGGAGGAGTTATTATGAAAAACACTCTTACAAATTTTACAGGAGGGACTTCTTCGAACCGTTTGAAAAATGTTTTTACTGTTTATTCGAAAGACACTGATTCGGTCGTTGAAATACGCTTACGTGAAAACCAACAAGCCCAATTCATTCTAGCAGACAATGCTGATTTCGATGTTTCTGAAATATCTACTACACTTTCATGTAAGTTTTTGCAATTAAACAAATCTCAAAACTTACATTAACTTTGTATCTTTGTTTAAGGCATCTTTTGTATATAAAATAATGCATTAAACTATCATACAGAAGCGTTTGTTACAAGCCTAATGAAATAAGTATTATAAAAAAAAATTAAGAAGCAGTGATATTATGTCAAATGAAATGTCAATTGCATTCCTTTTCACTATTTCCCTGAAAGTGTAAGGGCATAACTTTGTAAAACTTATTTGAATCCGACATTTCATAAAGCATTTACTAGGTGCATGGTCAAGACAAAGATGATAGAAAAACAGGGAAGTGTTTAAGACCCAGAAAGTTGGAGATACTGTAGTTTTGTATGTGGAGAGTGGTCAAAACACAGATGTGTCTACACAGTGAAAAAAGGTAAGTACAAGGGATGGTTTATTACCTGTTTATGGTTTGAATTGCAGTTTCAGATAACTATAAGCTTAAATTCATTTTAGATTGATATATTGTGAGACTGCTTTTTCATAATGGAAAGTTGCTGTACTTATAGGAGGAGCTATTCATCCGTTTAAGGGTCCTCCACACCATGTGACTTGTGACGTATACAGAGAAAAAATACTTTTACTTCCGGTTTTATCAGTTTTGGGTTGAACGATTTGGCCTAGAACCGTTTGTAAAACAGCAGGCGCGGATCCATATTTTTTTTCCACGAGGGTCCACCCCAGTACAAAAAATCCAATCCCAGAAATTTTATCATAAACAATGAACACATGCACGTGATCAAGGAGTAACTGATGAAAAAACATGTGGTTTTTTTTTTTAAAATGAAAAGAACAACAGATCTCTGGGATTCTGTTACATAATAATTCGTAAACGACAGGTACCGATATGACGAGAAACGTCTAGGTCATTTATGCTTTCAGGAAAATCACCCGAGTCTGTTTTAATAGTTGAAATGTTGGCACACTAAATTGTTCGTTTCAGTAATACATTATCTTACTGTGTGATATTGTGCGTTTCTAGTTTTCCTCTTTTATTATATCTGTTCAGTTCAGTGGGCAGTTATTACCAAATATAGTGTGGTGACGTATGCGGAGACTTGCCAAAGTTTTTGAGTCTCGGGCAACATGAAAGATTACTCCAAAAAGGAACTTTGATACCAAAGATTTTAAATATATTTTTCCCACATTAGTGCATTTAATTTTAATTCAATTCTTCGATGTAATCTGATTCATTAATGTTTCTTCTCCTCTACAAAAGGAGTCGTCTTTATTGAATTTTCTCGAGATGTATTTTAGAGAAAATGAGTTTTATGTACTTTTTATAAATAAAATAAATTTCTGTAAAAAACATATTGATCGATAAAATTAAGTTTTTATGGTTAATCTGTGAGCTTAATAATATACGAAAGGAAAAGGCAAAATTTGTTGTGCTAGGTATGAAAACACCTTGCGAAAAAATTCTTGAAACTTGTGAAATAATTATCTTAAAAAATTAGTTTAAATAATATTTTAATCCCTGGACAGTTTTTAAAGGTTGACATGGTTGTTAAAAGTAATGCTCAATAATATGAGATCATAATTTTTTAAAGCTGTGGGTGTGTGGAGGACCCTTAAAAGAGGATTATTAGTATACCTGGTACCAGAAGACACAGAGGATCCAGGAATAGTAGTAAAGGAGGCCACAAACTGCACAGTTATTTTTCAACTTCTTTAATGCACTACCTTTCATCTGTGTGTGTGTCCATTGCTGAAGTACTGAAAATCTTCTGGATGATACAGACCCTTATATTTCTGCTCTTTATGCACAATATTCCGTTATTCAAGCTTTATTTCAACTTTCAAAGTTTTTAATTTTATGGTTTGAATTGAAGTTTCAGATAACTATAAGCTTATATTCATTTAAGATTGATATATTGTGAGACTGCTTTTTCATAATGGAAAGTTGCTGTACTTATAGGAGGAGCTATTCATCCGTTTAAGGGTCCTCCACACCATGTGACTTGTGACGTATACAGAGAAAAAATACTTTTACTTCCGGTTTTATCAGTTTTGGGTTGAACGATTTGGCCTAGAACCGTTTGTAAAAGAGCAGGCGCGGATCCATATTTTTTTTCCACGAGGGTCCACCCCAGTACAAAAAATCCAATCCCAGAAATTTTATCATAAACAATGAACACATGCACGTGATCACGGAGTAACTGATGGAGAAACATGTGTGTGTTTTTTTTTAAATGAAAAGAACAACAGATCTTTGGGATTCTGTTACATAATAATTCGTAAACGACAGGTACCGATATGACGAGAAACGTCTAGGTCATTTATGCTTTCAGGAAAATCACCCGAGTCTGTTTTAATAGTTGAAATGTTGGCACACTAAATTGTGCGCTTCAGTAATACATTATCTTACTGTGTGATATTGTGCGTTTCTAGTTTTCCTCTTTTATTATATCTGTTCAGTTCAGTGGGCAGTTATTACCAAATATAGTGTGGTGACGTATGCGGAGACTTGCCAAAGTTTTTGAGTCTCGGGCAACAGGAAAGATTACTCCAAAAAGGAACTTTGATACCAAAGATTTTTAAAATATTTTTCCCACATTAGTGCATTTAATTTTAATTCAATTTTTCGATGTAATCTGATTCATTAATGTTTCTTCTCTACAAAAGGAGTCTTTATTGAATTTTCTCGAGATGTATTTTAGAGAAAGTGAGTTTTATGTACTTTTTATAAATAAAATAAATTTCTGTAAAAAATATACTGATCGATAAAATTAAGTTTTTATGGTTATTCTGTGAGCTTAAAAATATACGAAAGGATAAGACAAAATTTGTTGTGCTAAGTATGAAATCGCCTTGGGAAAAATTTCTTGAAACTTGTGAAATAATTATTGTAAAAAATCAGTATAAATTACATTCTAATCCCTGGACAGTTTTTAAAGGTTGATATGCTTGTTAAAAGTAATGCTCAAAAATATGAGATCATAATTTTTTTAAGCTGTGGGTGTGTGGAGGACCCTTAAAAGAGGATTATTAGTATACCTGGTACCAGAAGACACAGAGGATCCAGGAATAGTAGTAAAGGAGGCCACAAACTGCACAGTTATTTTTCAACTTCTTTAATGCACTACCTTTCACCTGTGTGTGTGTCCATTGCTGAAGTACTGAAAATCTTCTGGATGATACAGACCCTTATATTTCTGCTCTTTATGAACAATATTCCGTTATTCAAGCTTTATTTCAACTTTCAAAGTTTTTAATTTTATGGTTTGAATTGCAGTTTCAGATAACTATAAGCTTAAATTCATTTTAGATTGATATATTGTGAGACTGCTTTTTCATAATGGAAAGTTGCTGTACTTATAAGAGGAGCTATTCATCCGTTTAAGGGTCCTCCACACCATGTGACTTGTGACGTATACAGAGAAAAAATACTTTTACTTCCGGTTTTATCAGTTTTGGGTTGAACGATTTGGCCTAGAACCGTTTGTAAAACAGCAGGCGCGGATTTATATTTTTTTTCCACGAGGGTCCACCCCAGTACAAAAAATCCAATCCCAGAAATTTTATCATAAACAATGAACACATGCACGTGATCACGGAGTAACTGATGGAAAAACATATGTGTGTTTTTTATACCCGCACTTTCTAAAGAAAGTTCGGGTATATTGTTGTTACTCATGTCCGTCCGTCCGTCCGTCTGTCCGTCCGTCCGTCCGTCTGTCACACTTTTCTTCCCTGAACTCCTCTTACATTTTACACAGTAGCCTAATCATCTTTTGGGAGATGGTTGGTGGTGTCATGTAGATGTGCAGTAAGGTTTCGGAATTTTGATTTTACCCCGGGGGGTCAAATGGGGGTCGAAAAATGACGTTTTTTATGCAAAAAGCCCCGTCTTCCCTGAACTCCTCTTACATTTTACACAGTAGCCTAATCATCTTTTGGGAGATGGTTGGTGGTGTCCTGTAGATGTGCAGTAAGGTTTCCGAATTTT
>NW_026936321.1:0-7047 GCF_032062105.1 Saccostrea cuccullata
ATTTCAATGTATATAAATGTTTATAAGACTAAATGTAGTTTGTATATTGTTCATTGTATATGTATGCATTGTTTTACAAATTAACGAATTTTTAATCAATATTTTCTATCAATATTGATCAATTTGTGCAATTTTACTCGCCACTGTAAATTATTTTCTTGTCAATTGTTTTTTGTATTATTAATATTCCCAATCGATATCTTTATTTACCAAAACTGATATGGTCCATGCAAGATGTCTTGATATTTGTGTCACCTTTTCCAATTTCTATCATCTAAAAAATTATTTAATTATTTCTAATTATTCATATTTGAAAATTACAATATTTTAATGTAACACTTTATTTCTGTGAACTTGTATATTATTAAAACCCTGAATTTGTTGTGTTATGTGTTTTGTTTTTGTTATCTGCATTTAAACCAGGGTTGTTCGAAAAGTTTCACTGACATTGTCTATCTTTGTTGTTTTTTTTATTTTTTTATCAAGATAATACTATAAATGTACCTTATTAATGGAGCAAACTTGCCAACATAGTCACATAAAAAAAGAAGAAGACTTCTTTATAAAAGGTATCCTTAGCGAATTTATTCTGTATTTCTATATGGTCCAATTTCTATTCATCAAAACATTTTTTTTTTTCGTTAAACATTTATTTTGCTAACAACGAAGCGCGTATCTCTTTCCCTGACAGCGCTTACTCTAAGGATTTGTTAAGATTTTTACCGATATCTTGTGTATATCGACAACTTTATGAGGGGTGCCCCTAACCCTTAAATGGATCCTACGGCCATGCATGATTTGATTTCCAATAACTATTCTGACTATTTTTTTTTACTTATTAAAAATCCTATTGAATCTAACAGTGATAAGCTATGAAGAGATCGAAGCATTTCCTAGATCCATTTTGACTGTTAATATGTAAATGAAAAGGCCATGACATTCAGGGATGCAATTCAAGATTGATTAAAAATCTAAACTGAATATCCACACAGAATGTTCCGTCGACCTGACTAATACATTGGGCCATGGACGGGTGTGTGTTCCGTCGACCTGACTAATACATAGGGCCCAGGGCGGGTGTGTGTTCCGTCGTCCTGACTAATACTTAGGGCCCACGGGGGTGTGTTCTGTCGACCTGACTAATACATAGGGCCCACGGGGGTGTGTTCTGTCGACCTGACTAATACATAGGGTCCAGGGCGGATGTGTGTTCCCTCGACCTGACTAATACATAGGGTCCAGGGCGGCTGTGTGGTCCCTCGACCTGACTAATACATAGGGCCCACGGGGGTGTGTTCTGTCGACCTGACTAATACATAGGGCCCACGGGGGTGTGTTCTGTCGACCTGACTAATACATAGGGCCCACGGGGGTGTGTTCTGTCGACCTGACTAATACATTTGGCCCACGGGGGTGTGTTCTGTCGACCTGACTAATACATAGGGCCCACGGGGGTGTGTTCTATCGACCTGACTAATACATAGGGCCCACGGGGGTGTGTACTGTCGACCTGACTAATACATAGGGTCCACGGGTGTGTGTTCTGTCGACCTGACTAATACATAGGGTCCAGGGCGGATGTGTGTTCCCTCGACCTGACTAATACATAGGGCCCACGGGGGTGTGTTCTGTCGACCTGACTAATTCATAGTGCCCACGGGGGTGTGTTCTGTCGACCTGACTAATACATAGGGCCCACGGGGGTGTGTTCTGTCGACCTGACTAATACATAGGGCCCACGGGGGTGTGTTCTGTCAACCTGACTAATACATAGGGCCCACGGGGGTGTGTACTGTCGACCTGATAAATACATAGGGCCCAGGGCGGGTGTGTGTTCCGTCGACCTGACTAATACATAGTGCCCAGGGCGGGTGTGTGTCCCGTCCACCTGACTAATACATAAGATCCAGGGCGGGTGTGACCGATTGGAGGGGAAGCTCACTCCTACAATGATTCTTTTCCAAACTATGGAAATTTAAGGAACCGTGTTTACGCCCTCTTCACAAATCTGTATTGTTTGGGGATTTTTTTAGCCCGCCATAAACACCTTTGTTATACCTTTAGAAATTTGTTCCTATACAATTCTATAAAAAAAAAAGTCTAACATTTTCAATGTTTTGCTGAGCGGGCATAAAAAAATCGATGTTGGACCGCTGAGTGAGATGTTGGACCGCTTGGAGATATGTTGGACCGCTTACGTCACAGAAAGGGCGGAGCTTAATCTCATTTTCATTCGTTGGTGTAAAACAGTGATAGATCTAAAGTTACTTCACGGAATTAAGTACAAAATACATGTAAATATATATATATATATATAAATAAAAAGAAAGGTATATCAAAACATTTATTGACAGAGTTCTCAGACAAAATGCGTTTTTCGGACCCTCGAACCAAAACTGTGCAGTTTGGTTCTTGGGTCCGACAAAACGCATGTTGCACTCGAAGTCAGTCAATACATGTATAATGTTCACGTTCATCAAACCACGATAAAATTTCAGAAAGTTTTGGATCAACCCTAGTACAAACAAATAGAATTGATACAACTTTGAAAATATTCTTTCATTTAAATGAGATTCGTTTAATTGTCCCCCGCTTTCGCGAAAGCAAGGGGACATTAAATCTCATTTGTCTGTCCGTCTCTCTGTCAATCTGTCCGTCCGTCACAAAACTTTAACCTTGCTCATAACTTTTGATAAAGTGGAGATATGACTTTCATATTTCACATGTGTATTTCTTGTGACAAGACCTTTCTTTGGGTACCACTAAATTTGACCTTGACCTTGGAGTTTGACCCACTTTTACACAAAAATTCCAAACTTTTATTTTGGTCATAACTTTTGAATGGTAGGAACTAGGACTTTTATATTTCATATATGTATTGTTTGTAGCAAGACCTTTTATTAGATACCAACAACTTTGACCTTTTGACCTTGACCTTGGAGATTTATGTACATATGAAAAAAATTTAACTTTAACCAAAACTTTTGAATGGTAGGTGCTAGGGCTTTCATACTTCACATACTTAATCCTTGTAAGAAGACCTTTCATTAAATACCAAGAACTTTGATCATTTGCCCTTGACCTTGGAGTTTGACCTACTTTTTAAAAACAATAACCTTGGTTAGAACTTTTGAACGGTAGATACTAGGACTTTCACATTTTACATATTTATTCTTTGTGACAAGACCTCTCATTGGATATCAACAATTTTGACCTTTTGACCTTGACCTTGGACATTTTTTTACTTACGAGAAATCTTTTTACCTTGATAAAAATTTTTGAATGATAGGGGCTAGGGCTTTCATACTTGACAAATGTAATCCTTGTGAGAAGACCTTTCATCAAATACCAAGAACTTTGATCCTTTGACCTTGACTTTGAAGTTTTACCTACTTTTCAAAAACTTTGACCTTGGCCACAACTTTGGAACAGTAGATACTGGGACTTTCATATTTCACATATGCATTCTTTTTGGTAAGACCTTTCATTTGATACCAACTACCTTGACCTTTTGACCTTGACCTTGGACATTTTTGTACTAATAAAAATTTTAAATCTTGACTATAACTTTTTAATGGTAAGGACTAGGACTTTCATACTTCAAATATGTAATCCTTATGAGAAAACTTTACATTGGATACCAAGAACATTAACCCTTTGACATTGACCTTGAGTTCAGTGATGATTTCTAAATAAATGACATATGATTAGTGTTCATATCACACATAATACATCATATAAAATGACATCTCACCCACAATGACACCGAAAGCGGGGGACCACAATTCCTTGAATTTGCTTGTTGAAATTAGTAAGTGCATTTGTTCCATAATCGTTTTTGAGCATGTTAAATTAATCAGCATGCATAAGCAGATTGAAATTGGTTGTGCAGTTGCAGAGAAGAAATTAAAAATGTTCAGATGTTAACGCAAAAAACACAATGCAAGGCAGAATGAATACAGATGGCATTATTTTTAACAGATGACCTACAAATTCAACCCTTGCCACAAGCTGCCATATGAGGGGTCATTGTTTCAAAACACATCTAGTTAAATAAGTTTTTACTATATATATTTCTATGTAAAATTTGATCGCCTGTTGAGCTTTATGGTCAGATAAGC
The DNA here is from genome assembly GCF_032062105.1 of Saccostrea cuccullata. Classification (NCBI taxonomy): domain Eukaryota; kingdom Metazoa; phylum Mollusca; class Bivalvia; order Ostreida; family Ostreidae; genus Saccostrea; species Saccostrea cuccullata. The sequence continues at coordinate 4,122 of NW_026936321.1, forward strand.
TGAAAATAGTGTTTTGACGTACAAAACAAAAAATGAAGTTTTTTTAAATTTTATTTTTTTTTTCATTTGTACATATTTCAATATCCTTGACGGGTACAGCATCTAAAGAAAAACTAGTCACTATCATTTAACAACATATAAAAATACAATGCACTGTAAACAAGACATGTTTGTAAAACATTTATGCCCCCTTCCCCCAAAGGGCACGACTCTGTCAAAAATGTCGCAATTGTACCCAAAACAGAACTTGATCAATCGATAGTGATCTGAAAAATCTATATACCAATTTATTTTCAGTATGTGCAACCTCTGCAAAGAAAATGAAAGGAAACTACAAATAATTGATGAATCTGTATACTAAATTTCATCTCAGTACGTGGAACAGATGTAAAGAAAATGAACGAAAATTGCAAATAATTGGAATTTTTCTAAGTCCAAGGGGCATAACTCTGTCAAAAATAGTGCGATCGTACCCAAAATAAAACTTGGCCTAAATATTCCTCTGATAAATCTGTACGCTAAATTTAATATCAGTATGTGCAACGGTTGCAAAGGAAATGAATGGAAACTGCAAATAATTGAATTTTTTCGAAGTCCAAGGGTCATAACTCTGTCAGAAATAGTGCGATCTTACCCAAAACAGAATTTGACCTAGATCTTAATGTGATATATCTGCATACCAAATTCCATTTCAGTATGTGCAACGATTGTGAAGAAAATGCACGGAAACTAAGTGGACCTACAGACAGATAGACAGACAGCAACAAAGCAATATACCCTCTCTTCTTCGAAGGGGCATAAAAAAAGCAAAATATCTTTAAGATTATTTAACTTGTTGAAAGGTTTTGGCACAACAAGAAGAACAATCATGGGATCATTTTCTAATCAAGTACATATCTACTTAAACCAGGGAAAATCAAAGAAAGTTCCAAGAGGCAGTTAAATAACCTTTATTATCTTGAAAACTCAAAGAACTTGACTGTTTCAGATTATGGTAGTGTATTGCAACAAGATACTGTATAGGGGATTAATTTCACGGGGTGTAATTTTCACGGTTTTCTTTCATCTGACACGATCGCGGTTTCTTGAATTCGCGGAATTAAAATAAAATAAAAGTTACCTCCCTTGTCTATATCCGTTTAGCTTCATGTAAACGACATCAACAGGGTAGGTTAATATAAAATTGTTAGATTTGATAAATAATTGACGATTAAATAAAACAAGTGCAGTTATAAACGTACGTTGTTGACTATAAACGTCAATGACTAATGACTTTCCTATATGCTATTACGATGAGTGCATGTACGCCCCAAGATCTAAATACAACGCAGCGAAAAATCACTGGACGGTAATAAATCTGTTTATGTAGGTCAACGAAATAATATCCTTCCAAAATCTTCCGTAAGTTCGATAATTACTTGAATGTTTTTAAAAAGTCGATAAAAATTAATATGCATGATAATGCAGGTACATGTAACAGACATACACGTGATTAGTTACGTATACGGGTAATCAAAGCCATGGCCCACGTGTTTTGATTGATGAAACATCTAGCGTTGGCTATTAAAACAGCTTTTTAACATATACAGGTTATTATCTGAATTAAAGTAAAGCATATGATTATTAAAATAATTGAATGACAAGTACTACTAGTAATTACTGAAATGACCATGTTCTGCACGTACATGTACCGTGGTATATAAACCTATCGTAGTTTATTCTCAAATTTCAAAATATAACATGGAGATGATTGAAAATTTATTCACTGTTTCTTGAATTCACGGATTTATGAACACCGTGAATATAGCGAATATTAACACCGCGAGTTATTTTCCCCCTATACAGTAGTTTGATCAATTCTAGTGAAATTGAAAGCAACTGGAGAAAAATGATGGTAAGAAAATTCTAAGCCTTGGTTTCCACAAATGTCATTACATACAGTCTGTCCCATAATGCATATTTCATTAAAAAAAATACTTTTTACCATTTTAAACATCATCCAAATGTTCATCATCATGAAACAGAAAAAACATACAAAAACATTTTTTTATAAATTGAGTTCAATATTGTTGACTTGATGGAATCAGTTTATCAATACATTAGCGTGTGTTCGAAGTGTACTAATTTTAATTTAAATCCATTGTTATTTCAAAGTTTATGAATTTTTGTTAATCATTTATGCTATATTTTGCTGAAGAAACTGCAAAAAAAGCATACAACCCTCCTCCCATCTACCCTGGTAAATGAGATCAAAGGATATAAATGCTACACTGCGTAGATCATTGATCTGATGAAATATTACTAAACCACAAATATTTCTTTAAACCTTATTGTTAAATGTATCTGTATTTCAGACAAATGCCTCAATAGCCTCATACAATAAAGAGCCCAAACCCTGGTCACCGAACAAGAACTGTTGTGTGGAGAGAAATATATCTCTATCATGTAGATGATATATTATTAAATCATCTACATATATAACAATATACCCTCATCATCTACATATATAACAATATACCCTCATCACCTACATATATAACAATACACCTTCATCATCTACATATATAACAATACACCCTCATCATCTACATATATAACAATACACCCTCATCACCTACATCTATAACAATACACCCTCATCACCTACATATATAACAATACACCCTCATCATCTACATATATAACAATACACCCTCTTCATCTACATATATAACAATACACCCTCATCATCTACATATATAACAATACACCCTCATCACCTACATATATAACAATAAAAACTCATCACATACATATATAACAATACACCCTCATCATCTACATATATAACAATACACCCTCATCATCTACATATATAACAATACACCCTCATCATCTACATATATAACAATACACCCTCATCATCTACATGTATAACAATACACCC
>NW_026936322.1:2500-7174 GCF_032062105.1 Saccostrea cuccullata
GTTCAAATAATGACACCCGGGGGAAGGGCGGGGCCACAATGGGGAATCAAAGTTTTATATAGAAATATATAGGAAAAATCTTTGAAAATTTTCTTCTCAAGAACCACTGGGCCAGAAAAAGTGAAGCTCGTGTGGAAGCATTCTGGGGTAGTGTAAATTCTAAATTGTAGGAATCATGACCCCCGGGGGAAGGGCGGGGCCATTATAGGGAATCAAAGTTTTACATAGAAATATATAGGAAAAATCTTTGAAAATCTTCTTCTCAGGAACCACTGGGCCAAAAGAGCTGAAACATATGTGCCCATGGAAAAATCATGGGGTAGTGTAGATTTCAAAATGTCTAAATTATGATCAGTGAGGTAGGGTGGGGATGCATTATGTATAACAAGGGTGAAATCTGGTAAAGAACAGAATGGTCAAAGCTTCTCAGGTGAGCGATGTGGCCCATGGGCCTCTTGTTGATGAATTCTGTTGTTTTTCTTTCAGGATTGGTAAGATGCAGATTTCAGGTTTAAAGAAAATTCAAGCCTTTGTTCAAAACTCGTAAGTACCATAATCTTACCTAAATGCTTCTTAAGAAAATAGACCTTGACAAACATTTACAGGGATATGAGATACATGTATTAAATGTGACTTGTCTTTACAGACAGCTTTACGAAACCAGACAGGCAGACGTGAGAAGTGATTGTTTAAAGAGGTGGAATGTAAGGACAAAACTTTTACTAGTGACTTAAGCTAAGGAAGTTAGTGCTTGCCCTCTCATTATGTTCTTCTTTTTCAGCTCCCAGATGAAGTGAGGAAAGCTCCCACAAAATCAAATCCCAAAGTCAAGTTTGAGGCTCTCACTGAGGTAAAGCTCCCACAAAATCAAATCCCAAAGTCAAGTTTGAGGCTCTCACTGAGGTAAAGCTCCCACAAATTCAAATCCCAAAGTCAAGTTTGAGGCTCTCACTGAGGTAAATATCCCACAAAATCAAATCCCAAAGTCAAGTTTGAGGCTCTCACCGAGGTAAAGCTCCCACGAAATCAAATCCCAAAGTCAAGTTTGAGGCTCTCACTGAGGTAAATATCCCACAAAATCAAATCCCAAAGTCAAGTTTGAGGCTCTCACTGAGGTAAATATCCCACAAAATCAAATCCCAAAGTCAAGTTTGAGGCTCTCACTGAGGTAAATATCCCACAAAATCAAATCCCAAAGTCAAGTTTGAGGCTCTCACTGAGGTTAATCATTCCTAATCCCCTATCAATATCTAACTACTATTAATTTCTCTCCTGTATATTTGGCCAGCGCAATGATTGGTTTCCTTTGTTCCAGGGTGATGATGTGGATTTCATCTCACACACAATTGAAGATCTTTGTCCGGACACACTCACAAATATCAAAACTCCATACAATTATCGCTGTTATGTCGTCGGAAACCAAGAACGAAAAAGATGGTATCTTCTAGGTCTAGGGGTATGTGCTGTTACAAATAACTTAATATCATGTGTGTGCATTTTCCCCTCAATTTCAAACAGATCTTTATGATAAATCAAATCAAACTGATTACTTTGTATTTTATTATACACAGAGGTCACATGTGTTCAAATGGGATGGAAATCCACACTCCAGATGGAGGAAGTTAGAGGAGGATAATATCCGAGTAGAACTCCCGACAGATACACTGATAGAAGTGGAGATAGTACAGGAGATGAAAGGGGAGGTAAGTCATACAGAACTCCTGACAGATACACTGATAGAAGTGGAGATAGTACAGGAGATGATGGGGAGGTAAGTCATACAGAACTCCCCACAGACACACTGATAGAAGTGGAGATAGTACAGGAGATGAAAGGGGAGGTAAGTCATACAGAACTCCCGACAGATACACTGATAGAAGTGGAGATAGTACAGGAGATGTAAGGGGAGGTAAGTCAAACAACTCCCAACAGATTGGACAGGAGATGAAAGGGGAGGTAAGTCCTACAACTCTCAACAGATAGTACAGGAGATGAAAGGGGAGGTAAGTCAAACAACTCTCAACAGATAGTACAGGAGATGAAAGGGGAGGTAAGTCCCACAACTCTCAACAGATAGTACAGGAGATGAAAGGGGAGGTAAGTCCTACAACTCTCAACAGATAGTACAGGAGATGAAAGGGGAAGTAAGTCATACAACTCTCAACAGATAGTACAGGAGATGAAAGGGGAGGTAAGTCCCACAACTCTCAACAGATAGTACAGGGGATGAAAGGGGAGGTAAGTCATACAGAACTCCCGACAGATAGTACAGGAGATGAAAGGGGAGGTAAGTCCCACAACTCTCAACAGATAGTGCAGGGGATGAAAGGGGAAGTAAGTCATACAACTCTCAACAGATAGTACAGGAGATGAAAGGGGAGGTAAGTCCCACAACTCTCAACAGATAGTACAGGGGATGAAAGGGGAGGTAAGTCATACAACTCTCAACAGATAGTACAGGAGATGAAAGGGGAGGTAAGTCATACAACTCTCAACAGATAGTACAGGAGATGAAAGGGGAGGTAAGTCATACAACTCTCAACAGATAGTACAGGAGATGAAAGGGGAGGTAAGTCCTACAACTCTCAACAGATAGTACAGGAGATGTAAGGGGAGGTAAGTCCTACAGAACTCCTGACAGATACTCAATGTAAACGAGATGACAGGGGAGGTTAGGCAAACTGTCAAAATTCAAAATATCAGGTAAGTGTTTTGAATGGAGAATTTTGATTGGACATTTATTGATAACTATTATGTTTTTGTACAGGGTTCAGGACAGAGAAGAATGATGACTCTACATGCCCTGGATGCCATGTTTCTGTACGGTAAAGATGTCCGCAGTCTGACTTTCAGAGACAGGTAACGTATCATCAACCTCTTTTAAACAAATCTGGCACTTAAAGTTAAAAGCAAAGCTTCCGATTCTGATGCAATGTGTTGGAAAAATTGTTTTTAATTGATTTAGGGTAAGCAGGGCCTTAATTGTAATTCACATGTGCATGTAATTGAGTTTCTTTTTTTGATGCATGACCTAGAATTTTTGTAGAATCGACAAGCTGAGAAAGTTTGTACAGTGCATCACCAAGCCGACCCGACCCAATCTGACCCAGATTATCGTCCCGTACATCTATAGGCTGGAGGAGGTCCACCAGGTGTTTGACAGGTGAGGGGATCAAGTTTATTGACCTACTACTAAACATAATGATCACTTACTTCACATGGCAATTATATATCATTTCTTTTGTGGTCTTCTTTTATATTTTTCAAGAGAATATTGAATAAATACTCTATTAATGAAAATATAATTCAGGTTAATATAGGAATGAAAATGTATTTTAGTTTAAATCTGTTTTGGTTTATTAACAATTCCTCAGTTTTTTTTTTTGGAATGCCTTTTCTTCGCAGGTTGGAGTTTCGTCGTGTTAAAGGCTCCGCTAATCCCCGGTTGTGTTATAGTCCCCCAGACAGAGCTGACGGAAGGTGCTTCCTGCCGTCTGGACTCTGTATCGTAAAAATCGTCAGAGGTACCAGCGTTATATTGCAACAATCATATAAATTAGTCCTCTATGGCACCTGATCCCAACATCTAATGCTTACAGAGGTCGATGTTTGCTCTGCTTTCAATTTGTATCATTTGATTTGACTTTATTTCTTGTGTTCACATTATTCATTTATACATTTTAAGTGTTTTTTAACACAAGTATTGTATGCAGGGTTATTTTTTTAACCCCATATTATTTTTGCCCCTTTGCACTTGCGAAAAATTTTATTATGGTTTGAATTCAACAAGTCATAATTCTGTTTAGGAAATTATTTTATGTTCTTTGAATTTGTCCCGTTTTAAATTCTCCCAACTATGAAGAGGGCCAAAGGGGCAAAAATAAAATGGGGGCGAAATTTCCCTGTGTACAGTATTATTCCCATTTCAATAAGAAGTGAAAAACAAATTAAGAAATATGAATCTATTTGAATATTGCTGATCGTGTTTGCTTCATTTTTTACAGATCCCTGGACAATGGCTCTCAGCAAATCAGCCAATCAGAAGTACTTTTACAACATACACACGAAGGAGTCCACATTCCACTGTCCCCCGTCAAGTGTGGCCCACTGCAGGTCTGTTACATATTATTTATGTAATTAACAAATTCTAAACATTTTAATACAGTAAAACTTGCATATAACGAAGTCACTGGACCTGGGAAATAACTTTGGTATATCCGATATTTGTTATATCCATATAAGGAATTCGTTAAATTTGTGTAGATGGGGATCCGAGATAACTTCGCTATATCTGTGAATTCGCATTATCCGTGTTCGTACTAAACAAGTTTTACTGTATTAAATGATTAAAATCCTTGGGCTAGATCTTATTGGTAATTTAAATCAAACTGAGATGCATGGTAATAGTGGATATTTTGTTTTTTTTTCAGTGACTGCAAGAAATCAAGCTATATCTGGAAATTTGAAGAGGGTGTGAAGATTCATCCAGACCAGACATTCTCAGCCAACCCCCACAGAATCTCCAAGGACAATTTCTTAGACTACATAAATATGTTGACCCCTCGGTGACCCTTCAGTGACATGGCCGCCATTTTATCAGCATCCATTTCACTTCACTCTCTATCAGAATCATCAGGAATGTTCAACCTTAATGAACAAAACATTTGTTGTTCT
>NW_026936323.1:0-7138 GCF_032062105.1 Saccostrea cuccullata
ACAACATTTCAATGAATTCAACTTAATACCAGTGCTTGATCCTGTGAACAATTGCGTGTACAGTATTTTAGTAGTTTTCCTAATAACTGATTCATTCGAGGCATTATATTTTATTTATTTCTGAAGTCTATTATTCAAGATATAAAAATGAACCAAATGTGATGAGAAGTCAAAAGTCTGCTTTTAAGCTGATATGATTTATTATTTTCATAACCCTACCTGTTAATTGCTTGTTTCAATGCTAACAACAAATGAGTTTTAGACAATGTGCATGTTATATATTTATATTTATACCCTTGTTACAGCCAAGAGTATGATTTTCCCAACAAATGATGGTTAACATCTGGAACCAACCCACACAGTTTGATATTATTATTTAAACACGGAGAAGATAGATTTAAATGTAATTTAATCCGGTAAGATTTGTTTATTGACTGAATATTTAAAAGAGAGCATATTCATGCAGTATTTCCGCTATTTTGTTTCTTTTTGTTTAACATCAATTACAGATCTTTTTAATTGCACTCACAAAAACACAGCTCCATTAAACCATAAAGCATGTCAGATATGACGATAATTCTCGATTGTTTTTGTATACAAAATATTAAATAAGTATTCTGTATTATTTTCATTAATTGGCTTACCAATAGCTTGTTAAAATTGTTTCAAAAAACGCAATATTCATATCAAATATTATAGGGTTATTGACCTTATATTCGTAAATATTGGAACAAATTGGCTGTACAAATACGCGAACTTGCAAGTGCATTTGTTCAGCTAAGGAGTGCCAATATTCACCAATATAAGTTCAATAACTACTTTATTATATAGCTAAAACATTCCTCATAATTTATAACAATTTTTCCAAATAAAAAAACTCAAATTAATGATTTTTAAGTATCGGTATTCAAATTAAAACCTGTCCTATAACTCTAAGTGTTCAATATCTTATCATTCCGATGACCCTACAGAGCGTTATAATTTGCTTATTTAGGTTTTAATTGGTCTAATACGTACTAAATTTTTATTAAAAATTCATTTTTGTGTAAAAAAAAATTAACACATCTTACCTATATGCCACCTCTTTTCTTTAATTAAACTCTGAGAATTTGACCAGACGACGTTTTTATTTTGTTTACAACGGGGCGTTCGATATTGAACACTCGTATTCGGAATGTTTCGGGCATACTAGAACACGTTAAATAAACACAGCGTTCAACAAAGCGTCAAGATATTGAACGCTGAATTTCTTTAGATTTTTGGTAGTATTTTATCAAAGACGTTTTATTAGCTATATAATAAATTTATTTATTTACAATTGAAATGTATTGACAAAGCATTTTGTGGTTACTTGTGACGATAAATCGTCTTTAGCTTTGGATTGAAGATATTAATACACCATTCAGTCCTCTTTATCATACACAGACATAAATATTGTGTCTGACATATAATAATCAATTTCGAAAATTTAGCTTTAAAAGATCATAGTTTACCTGTTTTATTAATTTGCGATAAAGAATGATAATTTTTTGCTTTGTCATGTACATAAATGTAGTTTAACAAATGAGTATATACATGCATATATTTGTTTCCCATTGACAGATTCTTTGAAGTCATAAAAAATGATTAAAATGATTAAACTGAATTATATCAGCTGCATTTCATTTCCGGAAATATGCATAGCATTTCCGACATTTTTTAATTTCATTTCCGACATTTTTTGTTTTCATTTCCGACATAATTTCTTTTTCATTTCCGGAATTTACCTGTGCGGCAATTCAATTTTTTCTAAGTAAAAGAAAATAGAATTTTAAAAGTATTTATACTAAAATATTAATAATTAAAAAAAACATCTAGTATACATGTGTGCATACATGTAGCACTAAGTCTAGGTAAAAGAGTTCAATGAGCATTAAACTTTTTCACCACATTTAATGTGCACTAAATTAAATGTCAGTGACAGCACCATACATGTATTTATGTCCAAGTCACTAATAGATTTACAAAATTGGTTTTCAATGTCGGAAATGAAAACAAAAAAATGTCGGAAATGAAAACTAAAAAATGTCGGAAATGAACAGTTGATAATTACCAAAAATTCCGGAAATGAAATGCAACCATTATATCAGATAAGGTCATATGAAGTGGCATATTTCTGCCCAATACATGCAAGATAAATTCTATTTACATGCACCATAATTTGTATATATACATGCAACATATCTATGTCAATGTTCCAGTTTTTTTATGTTGACATGCAATTACCGATCTTATAAGAAAATATAATTTAAATGTGGGAAAACTTACTGCCTGTCAACATGCAACTTATTTACAATATTAATCTACCCTGCAAAAGTTTTAGTACAGCACAGTTAAAGTGAAGGGACTATACTCATGGTAATGGTATTAATTTTAACATTTGGTGATCATCTACAGTATCCTGAATCTTATTTACGCAACCGGAAATATTCCCAATTCGTCTTAAATTCTCCAATCAGCCTGTATAATTTTTAAAACTAGGAAAATTATTGAAAAACAAGCTGATAAAGCAAGAATGTCAGCAGTCTTGTTTAAAGTCTGCATTTTGTATGCTCTATGGTCATTACAATGAACTTATCAGGAAGTAAAATTTATTAATTACTTAAAGTAAAATAATAACTGATGTTTTTCCTACAAATTGTTAGACCATTATATATACACGGAGTTATCTACATATTTTTTTGTTATTTCCCGTTTATGACAAGGAGCAAGCTTCTACTGTTTTTGAGATCCGTGTTTTTCTGTGCTTTAATTTTGTAGTGTTTAATGAACGTTTGAGCGTTAATACTGTTTTTTTGTCTCCATATATCTCATTTTTACGAAACACATTGTATGAGATTGCATATTTTAATTCTGTTTTTGATATAATTTTAATCTGCATCATGGAACAATGGATTAATTGTTCTTAATTACGGGTATTGTATTTTGATATTTTCACGCTTGTAAGGGACAATGTCACATAATTATGTAATTTTTATATTATATATATAGTTTTTTTTCACGACATAGGCCTTAATTTTAAAAATGCCTGACCAGTATCAGAGAAAAAACATTTCTATAGACACAGAGTTTGAAAGACCTTAACAACTCGAGCTGCAGAGTGATGACCTTTAGCATTATTTTGCCCCATGATTGTGGCAGCCATTCCAAATAATAGAATTATCTTATTATATTAAAATGAAGGTAAGTATTACATACCGATTTTAAACTTAAGAAGGCGAAGTTTCTAAAAAGCTTGTTTACAGTCAATTGGTTATAACTTCGGTAGCTATAGGTTTTGTGGCAACAATGGACCAAAGTGATCATAAACTGTTACTCTATTCAATCTGTCTGTAATCTCTAATGTAAGATAAAGTCTGTAATCTCTAATGTAAGATAAATGTAATGTAAAGGCTTAGCCAATTATTTTTAATGTTAAAAAATACCTTTGCTTTAGAAAGGCTGAGTTTTAGAAGCAACGGATCTGACCACAGTTCCAGAACAAATTATGGAAAACATCTTTTAAATTATCATCAACAACAGGTATATTATATGCTCAAGATTGTTGAAGTGAATTATCATTAGCAAAATAACTTAGTAACGCTTTTATAATATAGTATTAACATTAGTAAGAAGTCCCTTTTGTACCTCTTCTGATAGTAAGGAGGGGATATTAATTTCGGTCTGTATAGCTGTCGGTCCGTCTGTAGTTGACTGTCTGTAACGCTTTCGTTTCCACGCAATATCTCAAGAAGTCTTTCAGCTTTTGCAATGAAATTTTTACACAATTACTAATTATGGTCTACGAAACGTTCTGAGGTTCAGAGAGTCAAAGGTCGAGGTCATAAATTATATGAATTCTGTCTGTTTTAACACTTTCTTTTCCGTGCATTATAAAACGAGAATTTTTTTTATTTTGAGGTCAGAAGGTCAAAGGTCAATACGTAAATTCATACATTTAGTTTGAGTGTGTGTGTGTGTGTGTGTAAATCCTTTCATTTTCGAATGATATCCCAAGAACCTTCTGAGTTTTTGCAATTGAAATCTAAACTATTCTACATGACAACTCCCTATGACTTAAAGAAGGAGCCTATTATTTTAGAGTCAAAGTTTTAGTAGAGGCTAAACTTTACACACTTGTTTTATGTTTTGTTAAATTTTGTAAAAAAAAAAAAAAAAGAATGTTGATAGTAGAGGGGAAAGATTCTCGCTTTGCTTGAGAGAGGCCACCGGTTCAAGTCCCGGTTGATCCATTTTTTTTTTTGGGGGGGGGGGGGGGTTAACAGTTTAACAAATAATATTTTTATTCATATAAATGTAGTTGTAAAATTGACCTGCAGTTATATTTTCCTTTCCATTAGAAATGGTTTTTGATAAATTGTGCTAGGAAAAGTGTTTTAATTATAGTTGATTATACGAATTTTATCGTTTTTTTTTATCTATGTATGCTATTTTATATAATTCTGAAATTTTTTTTTTTAAAAATATACATCCTCGCCTTCTTTAAATTTAAAATAATAATAATAAAGAATCAGCATTTGCTTTTAAAATATCTTATTTATTATTTTTTCGAGCAGACAGCGCAAAGAATTTCTCTTCCCAGAACATATGGTGGACATTTTAAAGAACCACATTGAGCTTCTACAAAATAAATTAGGTAACCATCTTTATCAGCATGGCCTCAATGCAAGGTATCAGGATCCTTGACTACTATGTATGTTGTACCAGCAGGATTATTATGGTATCCCGCCATTAAGTAGCCAGGTACATACTCTAGGTTAAAGCTTTTGTAGCAGGTTTTTCTTGCTTCGATAAAATAATACAATCACTTAAATTATCATATACACTAGGCAAAATCACTGTGCAAACGTGGTGAATGGTGAATTGAATTTTTATCACTGCTGAAGGAACAATTAAAGCAAGTAAATTCAAAGAGTAGCTGTCCTTCGCTTTCGGTGTTTGTTGGTTTTTTTTGGGGGGGTGGGGGTATGTCATTTATTATGGTATATTGTGTTAAATATGTTAAATCTTTTATATGTCATTCAAAAGTAATCTCCATATTTATCATTTTGTTAATAATGTCAAACATATGTCAACATGCTTGCAATATATTCTGATATATGTACATTGCATTACTTAAATGTTGTACATGAACATCAGTTGTCCTGTTTATAATTTTATTAATAAAAAGGACGCAAACGTTCACATTTTACTTTACTTGTCAGAACATTTTTTTTACAATTTGATTGATTATAAATTGTTTTAACGCCCCCCTCGAGAATTTTTCACTCATATGGAAACGCCACCACTTGCCGGTGGATAGCTGCAAATTTGTGTCTTATATTCGGCACTTAGGTCCATTGATGAGGGAGGGATCTTTTTCATGCCAGCACCTACTGCGACACGGGGCCTCGGTTTATACGGTCTCATCCAAAGGACCAGTCTCCACGTTCCACAGTGGGATCGAACCTCGCGACTCTAGAGCAGTCGCTCTAACCACTGCACTAAGCGGGTGACTTTTACAATTTGAAGAAAGAAATCTCAAAATAACTATTTTAAAAAGTGTTTAAAAGTTTAAATCAGTGTGAAATTTTGAAATTTTTCAAATTTGAACTAATTCATTACAGTTGTTTCACTCTAAATTAATTTTCGGAATTAGAATTATTAATTGCTACAAGAACTCAGTATAACATGGAGAAGAAAATTGTAAACTCGTTTTTTAAGTTTTTACCTTTTGTTCATGGCAGCTGACAGAAGACAAAAACAATGTACGTCTCCTTAATAAATCGGAGAATCAAATGTTTGACTATTCTAATGAAAAGAAAATAGTCGAACGTTGAAGATATCGAAAAAATATTTGAATGGTAAAATATTCACCAAATTCTTATATTAAAAATGATTAGCATGAATAAATGCGCGTAAAGAAGACGTTTCTTTTCACTATTAAATGTAAAAATTAAAATAAATACATCAAACAAAGAACACTGAACACCAAATCTACCTAAAAGGATAAGGGAAAATGCATAATAAGAATAAACAAGTATATTCTGAGATCATTGCAAAAGCAATACATGTTCCCTACCGGGTTCCCCTTTTTCTTTAGAATGTCATTTTATAATATGCAAAAGTTATGACCTAGGTAAAAGTGATTGATATCAAAATTTAAAGGTTGTGAATGCCTTTAACCTAAAGTATAATCCACACAAAGACGAAAATTCAAATCATTTACCCAACGTCTTTTTCTCACTGCACATTTACCATGTTGACCTTCGATATAAAGCGCAGCACGAACCCAATCTTAATTCATTATGAAAAATTAAAAATGCCATCACTTTGTCAAAAATCAATGAAGCTAAACAACATTTAAACGTGACCTGTAACTCATTAAGATACACTCACATACAAAAGACAGACAGACGCAGAGGAAACCTATAGTCCCCTCCGGTTTCACCAGTAGAGGACTAATTAAGACTCAAGCTTAATCATTATGCAAAAAGTAAAAAGGGAAACATGACGACCTGTCTTCAAGAAAACAACTTTTAGTAAGAAAACAACTTAAAAATAAATTATATGCCTACCATCTATCAGTCTTTAGTTTTTATTAATCTTTATTTTTTATAAATAGATACACACATTGTTTTTTTCTCACCTGGAAATACTTTTACAGTGTATCTATTTGGAACTAGACTAACAGCACTGGGAACATCATGATTATGATTTGAAGTAAAGTGAACCATGAATGTATTTGTTTCATACTCTGCTACGTACACGTAAGCCTTAATTCCTTTATTTCCATCCTTATGGGTCCCTCACTCTGGATCATGCATTTGACAAACATAGAGAGGTTCTATAGCTGCTCCATTATGGCTGTAATGAGACAATCCGGTGTATCCTATTAATGCTTAAATTCTTTTAATGCAATGCAAACAAATAATTGATAATAGTTTTACATCTATTTTAAAAATGACAATAATAACACTATCATGCATTTATGAAGATATTTTAAATTCAATTCTAATAGAATTCCATGATTTTGTTTTCCAAACTTATTGCTTTTATACCTTCTTCACCACCGCCCAATAGATAAATATTTTGAGTAGAAATTAATTAAAGCATCGTA
>NW_026936324.1:0-7209 GCF_032062105.1 Saccostrea cuccullata
GTGGGAAACAAGAAAAGATTACCTTATACAGTGGGTAAAAACAAGAAACATTGTGTGTGTTTCTCTCAAGTTATAACACCAGGTCACTTTTTTTTAAATTTTATAACTTTTTTTTTTTTAATAACTTATAAATTTTTTTTTAACTTTAAATTTTTTAACTTTTAACTTTTTTAAAATAATTTTAAAATTTTTTTTTTCTTATTAATTTTTTTTGTGTGGTAAACTCCCCTTATAGTTTTTAAGAAAAAAAATTTTAAAAAAAATCATGTAATACTACATCAGTGTTATGTTATTGTATGATTTCATCTTTATACAGTCGGGTTCGGGTTGGGCGGCCATGGCAATCTCGGCAATTTTTACCCCAGTGAAAAAGGCTTGTAATCCACCTTGTAGGTGTTTAAAGTTGTTTCACATTGTTTATGAATGTGATTATGTTATCGCTCACCTATATGTTTAATGTCAGCTATGCTAAATAACCCAGTTCTGTGTAATTTGAGATAATGTTTTGTCATGTGTTTAAAAGTATGGCCTGCTATTCCATCATCATTTAAAGTCTATCCTAAATAAATCTGTCTTAAACCAGAAGTCTCTGTCGAGACTGAAGCTCTCCTGGTTTGTACTTATAGCAAAGGAAGAGAAAATATTAAGCAGTTAATGGAAAATTTTCAACAGCAATAAATAGAAAATATCCCTTATTAAATCTCTTTATGTTTTTAGTGCAGTTTACTTGCATGCCACATTTATATTATAATCAAACTAAAATTGAATTTGGAGTAGCATTTTGAGAGAATTTCACAGAAATTTCTATTTTTAGTAACCACGGCAACACTGTTCATCGAAATCAAAAACCGATGCACAGAATTATGTATCTTAGTGTAGTCTACTTTTGTGCCAAATTTATTGAAATCAGACTAAAACTGTAGGAGGAGTAGCATTTTGAAAGAATTTCACAGAAATTTCTATTTTTTTTAACCACGGCAACACCGTTCAACGAAATCAAAAACCGATACACAGAATGGTGTATCTTAGTGTAGTCTACTTGTGTGCCAAGTTATATTGAAATCAGACTAAAACTGTAGGAGGAGTAGCATTTTGAAAGAATTTCACAGAAATTTTTATTTTTGAACCACTGCAGCACCGTTCATCGAAATCAAAAGCCGATACACAGAATTTGTTCATTGTTTCTTGTGTGCCAAGTTATATTGAAATCAGACTAAAACTGTAGGAGGAGTAGCCTTTTAAAGAATTTCACAGAAATTTCTATTTTTAGTAACCACGGGAAACCTTTATCGAAATAAAAACCGATATACAGAATTATGTATCTTAGTGTAGTCTACTTTTGTGCCAAGTTATATTGAAATCAGACTAAAACTGTAGGAAAGCATTTTGAAAAAATTTCACAGAAATTTCTATTTTTAGTAACCACGGCAACACCGTTCATCGAAATCAAAAACCGATACACAGAATTGTGTATCTTAGTGTAGTCTACGTGTGTGCCAAGTTATATTGAAATCAGACCAAAACTGTAGGAGGAGTAGCATTTTGAAACAGTTTTACAGAAATTTCTATTTTTAGTAACCACGGCAACACCGTTCATCGAAAGCAAAATCCGATACACAGAATTATGTATCTTAGTGTATCTGCTTTTGTGCCAAGTTAGGCCATTCCAAGTTTTTTCTTGTTTAGCGTCCACCCATCTTTCAAAAACCTAGCTACCTACTCGCAAAAAACGCACAAGTCAAAAAAAAACGCATATCTTATAGTAACAAGAATGACGTATTTCAAAAGATTTGATTTCATTTATCTATTTTTCTGAAAGAAAGTTATTTTCTTCAGCAAAATCAAGGTATTAAATACTGAAATATTATTAATGAAAAATTTTTACAAATATTTTAGAGATATTGCCAGAAATCACAAATTTTGACCTGAATAAATTGATTTTTGGACTCCTGATTCTGTTTGTTTTTTCTGACATGGGGTGTCAAAAACCAAGGCGCACGAAGACGCTAAACGTAGAAAAAACTTTGAATGGCCTTATATTGAAATCTGACTAAAACTGTAGGAGGAATAGCATTTTGAAAGAATTTCACAGAAATTTCTATTTTTAGTAACCATGGCAACACCATTCATCGAAATCAAAAACCGATGCACTAATCTATGTATCTTAGTGTAGTCTACTTTTGTGCCAAGTTATATTGAAATCAGACCGAAACTGTAGGAGGAGTAGCATTTTGAAAGAATTTCACAGAAATTTCTATTTTTAGTAACCACGGCAACACCGTTCATCGAAAGCAAAAACCAATACACAGAATTATGTATCTTAGTGTAGTCTGCTTTTGTGCCAAGTTATATTGAAATCAGACCGAAACTGTAGGAGGAGTAGCATTTTGAAAGAATTTCACAGAAATTTCTATTTTTAGTAACCACGGCAACACCATTCATCGAAATCAAAAATCGATACACAGAATTATGTATCTTAGTGTAGTCTACTTGTGTGCCAAGTTATATTGAAATCAGACCAAAACTGTAGGAGGAGTAGCATTTTGAAAAATTGTTTACAGACAGACAGACAGACAGACGGACGGACGACGGACGCATTACTATCGCATAAGCTCTTCTGGGCTCTGACCAGTAGAGCTGAAAATACATTTTACAAATGACATTTAATTGATTAGAGTATATATATATATATATATATATATATATATATATATATATATATATATATATATATATATATATATTATATATATATTATATATTGACCACGACAGCTTTTTCTCCAGGTCTTAATTGATCCGGTAATAAATCTACAGGATACACGCCCCCAAAAGAACTCTTGAATTCTCTGGATAAGACTTCTCTCAATTGTCCCGTATCCATTTTTAGTAATCAATGCTCACTTCTCTCTGTTTGTTAATTTCTAATAGGTTATCGAATTCTGCATACACCACACAATTGATGGTGGTAGCCGTATTGTTGGTAAACTGCACTTCTACTCTCAGATTTCCTGTTTCTATGATGTGGAATTTATCCGATTGCGCTTCTTGATCTTTAGTGAAATCCCAGCCCCATAGAGTGTAGCCGCTTTTATACTCTTCTAGGGTAATGTCCGGAGCCCAATCTTCTCCTAATTTTCCCAGGGCTTGATACAGACTGAGATATGATCTCAGATATAAATCGTCGTTGAAATTAGGCTCAAAACAACGAGTACTCATGGTCTCTCCGGTCCGTTGATACTGACGTCTAATTTCTTGATCCCAAAGTTTCGGAAATGAAAGGGATTTTTAGTTTTATCTCCGTTAAAGGCCGCATTCTCCACAAAGCCTAAAATGAGACGTTTAGGCATCTGACCTTGAAACAGATGATCCGTAATCTTAGACTGAGTTCCTGAGCCAATGGTAAAGGTTTTCACTTCCACTCTTCTCAAGGGATATTTGGCTCTGTGGGTATACAAACACTGATTAAAGGTATTCATCATGACTGCTGTGGGTTTGACTTTTCTACCCAAAAGATCATGCTCAATATTTTCACTTTTCCTGTACTTCCTCCTTTGATCATCATGAGAAAGCAGGTCTAGCTCGATTAAATCGCAAACGGAGTCCACTCCATTAGGTAAAAATCGATCTTGTTGAAACAAATCTAAATTAAAGTATCCAGCAAATTTTTTTTACGTCAGCAATAGCTTGGTGACGTTTTCTAACCCTTGTTTTTAGAATTGGCCGGTAACGCTGTGAGGATGGGTTCGTTAATGGTCCCCGTGTCGGTCTTACACCTTTAGTTACAGTAAAGGTTTTATTTTGAGCTACACCAAGCCTTATCCCCACTTCGTCCATGTGTCCTGCTGTATTTTTTTCCCCACAGACTACAGGCCCTGGTCTGTGCTTTAAAGTTCTGGGTTGGTAGGACAATAATTTCTCCAGATAAGCTTTGTAAGGTGGTACCGCCCCGGAGTCACATTTTTCCATTCAGACTGACATCGATTTCCGTAAACATGGAATGTAAAATTATTCACTGGACTCAAGTGCTGTTCGCCCCAGTCAGATTACTTCCATCGTCTTTGGTAAATTTACATACCAATTGAAATAAGTTTGAGATAAATCCAGAAATGATCTCCTTGTCCTTTAATTTCAAATTCGATGGGGGCGGTCTCCAATTAAAGTACTAAAGGGGTAATTTTCCCCTTTTGAGTCTTCTAAAGCAATATTAGTCGGAGGGGGCTTGGAACAATTGTAAATTGTTCATCCCACACGCACAGGAATCGGGCTGAACATATGTGTCTGCTTGGGTTTAGTTTTCACAAATGAACCTTCTGTTCCCTGGACTGGCCTATTTATACCCCCTCTCTCTCAGTCAAACACATCTAAAGGACGTTTACTTTTAGGAATTCCTCCTTGTGTTTTCCTTTTTCTCTTAGGACCTCCTCGGGCTAACATGGGGGTTTTTTTTTTGCTCTACTGGGAGGACCAGAAGAGCTTATGGGATAGTAATGAGTCCGTCGTCCGTCCGTCTAGCTGTCTGTCTGTCCGTCTGTAAACAAGTTTTCAAAATGCTACTCCTCCTAGAGTTTTGGTCTGATTTCAATATAACTTGGCACACAAGTAGACCAAACTAAGATACATAATTCTTTGTATCGGTTTTTGATTTCGATGAACAGTGTGTCCGTTGTTCTAAAAATAGAATTTTTTGTGAAAATCATTCAAAAAGTATCCTCCTACAGTTTTGGTCTATTTAATATAACTTGGCACACAAGTAACTAAACTAAATACAAATTTTGTGTATCGGTTTTTGATTTTGATGAAGGTTGCCGTTGTTACTAAAAATAGAAATTTTTGTGAAAATCATTAAAATGCTACTACTCCTACAGTTTTCATTTCAATATAACTTGGACACATGTAGAAATACAAGAACAAATTTTATATATCGGTTTTTGATTTCGATGAATGGTGTTGCCGTTGTTACAAAAAATAGAAATTTTTGTGAAAATATTCAAAATGCTACTCCTCCCCAAATTTTTGGGCTGATTTCAATATAACTTTGGAAAAAGAACTAATAAGATAATAATTCTATATATGGTTTTTATTTGATGAAGATGTTGCCGTTGTTACTAAAAATAGAATTTTAAAAAAAAACTTTCAAAATGCTACACTTCCTACAGTTTTGGTCTATTTCAATATAACTTGGCACACAAGCAGACTACACTAAGATACATAATCCTGTATATCATTTTTTCATTTCAAAGAACGGTGTTGCTGTTGTTACTAAAAATAGAAATTTCTTTGAAAAACATTCAAAAATGCTATTCCCCTACAGTTTTGGGCTGATTTCAATATAACTTGGCACACAATAGACTACACTAAGGTACATAATTCTTTTACAGGTTTTTAGCTCTCTTCAGGCCAGAAAAAATTATGCGATAGTAATGCGTCCGGCGTCCGTCCGTCTGTCTGTAAACAATTTTTCAAAACACTACTCCTCCTACAATTTTATCTGATTTCAATATTACTTGGCACACAAGTAGACATATAAAATCATAGAATAGTGCAGGGTTTTTTAAATTTTGTTGAACGGGGTTGCCATGGACAAAAATGAATTTTCTGTGAAATTCCTTAAAAAAGCTACTCCTTCTACAGTTTTTGTCTGATTTCAATATAACTTGGCACAGAAGTAGACTTCACTAAGATACATAGAATAGTGCATCGGGTTTTTATTTCGTAACGGTGTTGCCATGGTTACTAAAAATAGAATTTTATGTGAAATTCCTTTAAAACGCTACCTTCTCAGTTTTGGTCTGATTTCAATATAACTTGGCACACAAGTAGACTACACAAAAACATAGAATAGTGCATCTGTTTTTGATTTCGGTGAATGGGGTTTTTCATGGTTACTAAAAAAAAAATTCTCTGTGAAATTCCTTTAAAAGCTATCCTTTTCAGTTTTGGGTTATTTCAAATAACTTGGCACACAAAACTACACTAAGATAAAAGAATAGTGCATCGGTTTTTGATTTCGATGAACGGTGTTGCCATGGTTACTAAAAATAGAATTTTCTGTGAAATTCCTTTAAAACGCTACTTCTTCTACAGTTTTGGTCTGATTTCAATATAACTTGGCACACAAGTAGACTACACTAAGATACATAGAATAGTGCATCGGTTTTTGATTTCGGTGAACGGTGTTACCATGGTTACTAAAAATAGAATTTTCTGTGAAACTCCTTTAAAACCCTACTCCTTCTACAGTTTTAGTTTGATCTCAAAATAAGTTGGCACACAAGTAGACTACACAAAGATACATAAAATAGTGCAATGGTTTTTGATAAGTACAAACCAGTAGAGCTACAGTCTCGACAGAGACTTCTGGTTTTTCTGTTGTTACTACCTCCTAGATCCATTCTTTGTTTCACCATTCCCGAAGTATTTTTCAAGGCTCTTACGCCGTGAGTTTTGACTGCGTCTTTTAAAGATCTCTTATTTTCTAATACGTCTAATCCCGTTCTAGCAGCAGCAGTCAAGGCGTGTTTAGCCCCCGTTTTCAGTAAATCAGTAAAAAATCCTCGGCCACTCTGTCGTCTTCTTTTTCTTCTTGTTATTTTAATCACCATTCCCGATCCTCTCTGTTTTTTCATTCTCTTTCTTCTTCTGTTCTTAGTACCTCCTAGATTCATTCTTTGTTTCACCATTCCCGAAGTATTTTTCAAGGCTCTTACGCCGTGAGTTTTGACTGCGTCTTTTAAAGATCGCTTATTTTCTAATACGTCTAATCCCGTTCTAGCAGCAGCAGTCAAGGCGTGTTTAGCTCCCGTTTTCAGTAAATCAGTAAAAAATCCTTCCCCTCTTTGATAGTTTTGGGGTGGATAATAGGCTGGTGGTGGTGATGGTGGGGCTTGCTGTTGACTCAATAATCCTCCTACTAGATTGCTGACTAAGGGAGCTGCTACTTTAAATAGAGATCCTAAAAAAACCGTGTCCTTTTTGACGTAATAATCCTTAATGATAGACAACTGTCCGTGTCCTCTTTGTCTCAGTAATCCTGGATGATACTGCATGGTTCATGTCTCTTGTTTAACTGACCTTTCTGCCCTCTGGGGACTTCCTTTTATACCCTTTACGGCTGAATACAATACAGACAGCAGACCAGACAAGTCATCACGCCCAATAAGATTGAACAAAACAACGGTACACTCATCTCAGTAGACTTTTTTGAAAA
>NW_026936325.1:0-7105 GCF_032062105.1 Saccostrea cuccullata
ATCAAACAGCGCACTCCTCTCTCCTTTAATTGTGCTCACCTTCGACACATCTCAAGTTCCTGTTTCTCCTGGAAGGACTTTTACCAAAAGGCTAGCTTTAATTTTTAGGGATTATTGTGAATTTTTGTAAAAAAAAAATGTACAGTTTTATTGGGATCGAATCTAAAATTAAAATGTAGATTGGAAAGATAGGATATATAAGTGCTTAACTTTTTGTATTTGTCTTAAGGCTTTATTTCAAGAATACACCCCCAAGATTAATAAAAGTATATTTAAAAAATATATGCACCTCTTCAAAATATGAATATTAAATTGCATGCTTAAATAAAAATATTTGAGAGATCAGAAAATTCGATATACTCAGTTGAACCGTACACGTCACTAAAAGTTGCCTTGGATTGAAGACTCATTAAAGCTATATAATAATTAAATTTTCTCAATTGCTCTAATTCATTTATGATTATATAATTAGTCAAGCAGCAAAACTTTAAATCTGCATTGAATATTTTGTTCAAAGAAAGACAACTTCCAATTTGCATGCATTAAATGAGTTATTGTGTGTTGACGATAGTTATCTTACTTTATTTCCACTCCACTCTTTTAATGTGCTCACTGCATTTTAGAGACACATACAACAAAACATATTGTCTTATCTTTCACAAGGAAGCGGAACACCTGTATTGTTGTTGGTTCATATGCATAAAAATTCATAAGTCCTTAAGTATATACTTAAGTACTGTTTATCTGCTTAGCAGATTGGAATTTTACTTAGCAAATTGCTTAGCATGTTGCATAAAACTTCTCAACTCTTAAGTATATGCTCAGCATATGCTTAAAGTTAAGCATGGTCTATACCTGTCTTAAGTTTTTAAGCATATTGCTCAAGATATTTCTAAGAGCTAATTACACAGAACAATGAAAGGAACTTTACAAAAATTAAATACAAAACAATGATCAATGAAAGAAATCACAATTTGCATGCATCGACTTTATTATGTGGCTTTATAGACTTTTCTAGACGCTCGCAATTTCATATTAAAAGGGTTTAAAATATGAAGTCAATTGATTGTTGTGTAGTTTTGACAGCAGCTGTGACAATGCAGTCACCCTTTTTGAGATCACCAGTGTACTTCAAGTTATGTTAAATCATTCTTACATTATGAGAAGAATTCGATTTACATGTATCGCATATTTACATGTATTCCATATTTACATGTATCTCGTATTACACACGTAATTTTCATTCAATTGACATCTCAAGAGAAGAGAGAGAGAGAGAGAGAGAAATGACTGTGTATTTAGAAAAGTGCCACACATATTATATACAAACATTCGTAAGGAAACCTAAATTCATTTTGGAAAAAGTGTATACCATATATGCCTTCTGATAAAAAAAAACGATTTAATTAAAAAATTAATTTGATTCACTCTTCCTCTAAAGTATGCAATATTTTTCTACATCCTTCAGTTTCTCTCTCTCTCTCTCTCTTTCTCTCTTTCTCTCTCTCTTAGAAGATGATAATTAAACATGTCATCAATATAAATCAAAATATTTTTATCTATTAAAGTGGTCAAAATATTAAAACAAATAGTTATAAGAGGAAAGTGAATAATTTTAAAAATAAATATGAACAACATTTTTTATAATATTGTTTCTTTGCTTGTTTATCACATGATTACATTCAAGTGAAAGTGGAAGTGGCTTTATTGAGATGACAACATTGTACTAAAGCAGATTGCGATATGCTTAGCTAAGAATTGCTAAGCATATTGCTTAGAATTTTTATGCAACAGAAATTAAGCATGTTACTCAGCTAAGAATATGCTTAAAGAATTTAAGCATATACCTAAGAAAATTCTTAGAAATTAGAAAATTCAGAAACTCATGCATCTTTTTGATGTCAACTTCAGAGTACTTGTGTGCAATCAGAATATATAAGTCGAATGATAACTGATGTTTTTTTATATAAATAGTTTGGTATTGTTTGCACTCTGAATTGTCTACGGATATTTCTTTTACCTTATCATAACAACGAGCACAGAACGCTTGTGATCGGTCGGTAGGGGATGCTGACCTCTCCGTGGTACCTGATTTCAAATTTGATGTTTTAAGAGTTTCGCGTTTGCTCTGCTACAAAAACATTCTTTTGAACTTGATAACTGTTTGTTTTCTCCAAATTTCATAAATGATTACTGATTATATCTATTATTAAAAAAAGATCACGAAGAAATTTGAAATCATTTATTCAGAATTAATCTTTTTGAACACTTTGAAGACTCTGTAGAACAACCTAGAAATATAAAATAAGAAATATAAGAATAAGATGATATTAATATCTGAGAACAATATTCAATTTTATATCAGTTTAACTCTTTCACTCACCTTTATTTGTTTGTTATCAATGCTCTCAATTTCCCTAGCCGTACATCATTCTCCCCATGCCATTATTGTTCCAGCCATTGTTATTCCAACCATTGTTATTCCAACCGTTGTTATTCCAACCATTCCAACCATTGTTATTCCAACCGTTGTTGTTCCAACCATTATTAAACCCATTGTTGTTCCAACCATTATTATTAAACCCATTGTTGTTGAAACCATTTCTATTCATACCTTAACATAAATACCAGCAATAGATAAAATTCTTAACTCATACCGTTTTCTTCTAAGATATTTTACACTATGTTAAACACCCTGTAATAAAGGTTTCTAAAAAGAAATAAAACCAAACGTCAAGTAAATAACATTTGGTAATTTTTGTAACAGAAATTGGAAATTTGTTTTCTATCATTATTTATTAAAAAATCAAAGTTTTATGCTTTGAAAAATCTCCATAAAAAGTATTCTTTTTTCGAATACAGGAAAATAAATATGACTTTTTTGTCTAAAACAAAAAACCTGTCTAAAGCAATAGGAAAGATTTGTATAACCGTTGCCTCAACAATGTTAAGGATTACAAGTGAAAACTGTTGATTAATTGATAAAAAGAATTGAATTCATTGCAATTAAGCTAAAAACGTGTATATTGAGATTTAATAGGAAGAACAAAGAGTATTTACCATTGAAGAGAGCAAGTGACACTCCAAACAAGAGTACTAGGATAGCCAGAGTCCTCGTCATGGTGGATTGTTGGAGGAAGCTGAAACTGGAAAGAGATGTAGGCTTTCGGTACTTTGAAGGTTGGATGTGAAAGCAAAAGAGTATACAGGGTTTATATAGGCTCAGATTTTATCACGGATAGTGTTAAACACAACTAAACATGAAAACAAACAAATGTTACATGAATAGTGACAAGAACATTGCCTGAAAGTCAGGGTGTGACTCAGCAATGCTCAACATCAAAGATAATCTTAATATTTGTTTCTTTAATTCAAAATTGATAGACAATGTCTCAATTCAGAAACATTCAAGAGTACTTTCCTTTTTTCATTCTAGGTATAATTATAAGATTTTAGAAATAATACTTCTTCATCTTATCATTGATTCGACTGACATTGCTTTTTAGGTAGATAGCAGGTTTGTTGAAGTCGCTATGGGATTTAACGTATAAAGCTTACCACTTTTACATTATCAAACTACAAACAAGCAAAAAATATCTTCATAAGTATGCAGAATAAATGAAATATACATTGAAGCCTGTTTTGTCCATAAAAGTTTTCATTGATATGTAATTAAAAAATAAAGGATGAATTCATAAATAGATTAAGAGTGTTTTTATGTGTTGAAATATGCAAGGCTAAAATTAATTCTATTTTCCAGAGTAAAATGTAATAATTCATCATTTTTACATATATTAATTCCTAACATGCGTCATTTTAAAAAGAAAATTGCGTCACAATCGACAAACTGTCAAAGACTTTTTGCAATGCAATAACATGCCATTGTAATTTAACTGCGTTAAATGTGTACATGTAAATTGTCATTGATGTACTTTATGTATATGTATTATTATTACTAATTATGTCTTTCAAAAGCTCTACAGACCTTATTTGATTTTAAATCTGACTTTAAATAAAATTTTCTGATTTTCATAAAGGGGACATTTGTGCCTTACAAAAGAAATAAAAAGCGTTTTTAAAAACAAAAAATCGGTACGAAGATGGCAAGTTAGCGGTGTATATATATAAAATGTATGATCGTGCAGACATACGTACGTAGTACATCTACTAATTATTTTCTAAAAATAAATAAATAAACCACCGTGTTGCTACAATCATTCTTTGGTGGTCGACCATACATGTAGTTAAATGTCAACATAATAAAGAGAAAATAAGGATGAGGTGAGGAAAATTGCAAATAGCAACAAAAAAGGGGATGATTTTGTTCAATAACTTTGAAGATAAATTAAAAATTAAATATAAATTAAAATAAGAAGGGGGATTAGGTAGGACAAAACACCTGTGGATTTTATTTAACCCATTTCTTAAAAAGTATTGGAGAAAAAAAAAGAATAATATTACTATATTGTCAACAATGAATGATCCCTGGAAGAAAAATAATAAGCTTTGGCATCTTTGCGTCATATTTTGTGAAAAATCAGAGAATTCTATATATTGGTCACTTGGGAGCTTACATTTTGGAATGCGTTTACGCTATCTACGAGGGCCGTTCAAAAATTACGCGGACTGTGCTATTATTTACTCTTACAGACGTCATAGAGTTATGAAATTTCACAGAAATATGTATCTCAAAGATTCCAATAAATTTTGGGCAAAATTCCTGTATTTTAAAAACATTCTACGAAAATTATCGGTATGTTGATATCGCTGATGGAGAGGTACGGAGCACGACAAAAAATCTGAAGCAAAAGCATGCGGAATTCAAAATTTAACTCATTTATTTTCTATAATTCGCAATATTTTTCGACAATTTTCTCAAATGTGTCTTTAAATCGTTCTATTATTGTGTATTTGGATTTCTGGCGTGATATTTGAAGTACTAACAGAAATAAAATGATTTTCCTCTGATGCGATTCCCGTGAAAACGACTGTGAAAATGACGTCTCGTGTAATGACGGCGCACCACACTTTAGTTAAATTATGTGTAATGCTCGAGATATCACCAACATAGATCCAAAATATGAATATTAAAACATGTAGTAAACTAGGGTATTCGTGACATTCGTCCACAAATAGCAAATAAGAATTTTAGACCATTAGACCTCTGAAATATGGCTATACGGGAGGACGGGAAGAAGATTTATCGATGAAAACTTGATCCGGACTGTAAAGAACGTGATTGAGAGTCACCAATATCACACTATATTTCATAAATACCTGAAGTTTTTTGGTTTTAAAACAAAAAAAGAATATTCTTTACTTGTTTAATAGATTTAAAGCTTGACAAGAAATGGTGTTTGGATGTTGAGTAGATAAGATAACTCAAACTGTACAGATACTCTTGGGAAAATGTTGAGAAAATGAAAGCTCAATCACATATTTTTTTATGATGTCTGTGACGTCGAATATATTGCTGCTCCGTGACTTATTGATATGTCCTGAAGAATCACTAAAAATTGATACCAATTTACAACATTTTGATATGAAATTTTGTAGACCATATAAGTAAAGATTTTTTTATATTATGTGCGACATTTTGCCCGATTATGTCGTCAAATATTTTTTCTGTGCAGCAAGTCCGCGTAATTTTTGAACGGCCCTCGTAAGTGTAATAAACAAGCAAGTAACAGTCTGTTATAAAATGCAGTGTAACTTTTGTTCCATGTATAGTAGAGAGCTGATAGTTGGACACATACATCAGGAGTCTCCATTCTTTATGTACTACAAAGGTCAAGGTCATATCAAGAGATCAAAGGTCAAATATTGTGACGTCATCTACTGAATCTTTAAGTTTTTTTGCTATTGAAATTTTTTTAATAGCCAAAATATCTGAAACCACTGATTCAATTTTCTTTATTTTTACAGATTTTATTTTAGGACCCATCTGAATTATTCTGTTGATTTTTTGTAAAAATTGAATTATACATTTGCTCTTAAGAAACTTTAAACTGTCGGATATTTACATGTGAATTTACAATTCCTACGCTATGTATGTTCTATTTTTACTTAATATTTTACTCAGATTTTCCAGTTTCAATATGATTTACTGATTTAAAGTAACAAAAAGGTTATCTTTATTAAAAGTATTGCACAAATTTGCAATAGATCAATTGATGATTCTAAAATAAGACTCATTCTCAAGTCAAATGTCTGATTTCACAATCTTCTTACAGGGGTCTGACAGACCTTATTTCAGACTATGTGGGCAAAAAATGTGTGGTTGAATTTCTTTCATATCATATACAAAGAGAGATTTTGCATCCTAGAACAAAATTGTAAAGTTTCAGAAAAATTGAATTTGAGGAACAATTTTGCATATCTATTGTGTCATTCCTTAAATACAATATTTGGAAAGTGTATATGTGTATTAAAATTTAATTTTGAAATAAACATAAGGGTGGGGGAGGTTTGAAATAATTTAGTTTTGCTACATTGTTTTTATTTAGCTTGAAATATTGTAAATAATTGCTGTTTACACCCACTAAAATTAAATTTTAGATAATGTTTTAAAATTAGCAATAATACTGTACAAAGTTAAAAGCCTACAGGAATACTAACCTAGGCATTAAATATAATAATTGGCAAAAGATAAGTACATATATTTTTGAATATCAACAGATTATATGCATTTGTGTGTGCATATATGTGAACAAAAATCAAAATTTAATAAAGAAAATGACCAGAAAGGAGTTAAGGCAAATTGAATTTAGAAATTTTGGTTTGTGCTATAGCATAATTATAATTTAAAAAGATGTCAAAAGGTCAAAAGATGTCGGTTAAAATGTCATTAATTTTGAAAGGGAACTCTCATCAGGTGCTAGTCCCAAACTCCAAGAGGTTTGTTTCGGTAATGAATTGGCCATTCATTCTAGCACGACAAACCTGTCCTCGCCATTTCCGGTAGATATGTATTTGTTCGTGTAATATATAAGTTAAGTAACATATCTAACATTAATTTTATAGTCTTAGCTAAGGAACTTACCTTAATTCTTCTGTAATCTTCTCTGTTGATTTTCATCATGGCGATTTGACAGCGTCTTCTCTG